>NW_009211003.1:33165-97775 GCF_000690835.1 Fulmarus glacialis
CCTGCCAGGGAGAAGCAGGCTTGTTTTAAAAGGTGTACGTCGGAAGCAAGACGAGTTTAACGGTATCGTAAGGATGCTCCGTGCCCTTGGGGTCTGAGGTGCGGCAGCGCTGCGGGGTTGAGCTGGTCGGGCGTTGCAGGCGGCGTGTGATGGGGGCGGCGTGGGGCGCAGAAGCGGGACCAGCATTTGCGATGCTGCAGAGGTAGTGGCGTGCCCAAAGCCAGCGTCACAGCCCGCAGGGCCCAAGTCATTCCTTTTCTGCTACGTGCAGGATGGATGCACATAAATCCTTAAAATCCCAAGGGCCGGCTCTGCATCTTGACTTGTTTCAGCATCACCCTTCAGCGAATGCAGGGGGTGAATGACCCTGGGGACGTCTGTCCCCGGGGCTGGGACCTCGTTTCCCCTCTGCGTTTGTCCCCATGTGAAATGGGGTTGATACTTCATGACATCTGAATTTAATAGTCCCTGTGTAGGAGGAGCAGGACTAAGGGTCAGCAGGTGGCTGTCGGGGTTCGGATGTGCCTGTTGGGGTCCCAGCGCTGCACACCTGCAGCTGGAGCAGAAGGTGCTCAGTGCCTGGGGGGGGTCAGGCCCCTTCCTTGCTGTGGCAAACTGCACCTCGGCATCGGGGAGAGCAGGATAAGGCCCTGGAGGGCGAGAACAGAAAGTCCTGTGGTCAGAATTCCCAAGGGAACTGTGGTTTTACAAAACCTCGTCGCGATCTTTGCCGCTGCCCGTTGCTCACTGAACCGTATCCATCCGTGATGCAGGTCTGCTGCCTTTTAATTTGCCAGACTTGCTGGCCGAGGTGCAAATGGATAGAGACTGACTGCAGGGATTTCCGAATTGCCAAACACACACGGGCAGGAACCAGCTCTGGTTACCTCTGAATTAATCTCATTTTCAATGTGCTGGGAGCCTGTGTTTCATTAGCGCTAGTATGATGCTGTTGGTATGCACTCTATTTAAAGCTTAATGAAGGCATTTTAATTCCATGCTAACTGGAGTCTTGCGGTGGAATATACTTACCACGTAAAGAAAACTAAGGGATGCAAACTGTTAAATAAGTTTTAACATGCAAAAGCATAATTTTCTCTTTTTTTTCTCCCTCAAAATAGATCCCCACAGAATCTTGAGCAAAAAAAATGGTGTGCTCTTGCATCCCTCAGTAATAGAGACTATGCACAGAGGTTATGCTTATCTCCCACTGAAAAACTACCTGAATGGTCTTTTGGAGTTCTTTTCATTGAAAATAAAATAAGAGAATAATTTGAACAACAGAGGGTTTAGTTAAAACACAGTATCATTTAAAACAACAAGCTCTAAGTCGGCATTTGGAGTTTGATCACTGTTCAAAATCGCCGTTCAGTGCTGTCTTTGTATTACACGATGGTCAGCTGCAGGAGGGAATATGCTTTTAACATCTAAATAGTAAAAGATGGGCTTATTGAGACCAAGAGCATAACAAATACATAATGCAACTGTAAATTTATTTACAAATAACATGTTTGAATGCAGAAGCAGCTACTGCTATGTAAGCGTAATGAACATATAGCTAACGTTGTTTTCAATTTCTTTTCCTCCAAAGCTTAGTCCTTTTGACTTGTAATATGTATATTTGCTTTTTTTAAAATATAATTAGGTTTAACAAAGCATCCATTGCTTTGTGAGTTGTACTTATGATTGTGCTGGGCCGTTAGCTTTAAGCAGTTTGTGTGCTTGTGTTACTTTATTAAAGCAAAAGTCTTCTTGAGACAAATGCGATAAAGGAAAAAAAAATAGTATTTTTTTGGTAGTGTTGAGCAGATGTGTGGAATGCATTTGGAAAATGTCCAATGTCAGTTAAAAAAAAAACAACTGGGGCTAAATTGCTTACCAGAACTGCTCATGTTTAAGGCAGTGGCTTTTTAGTTCATGGGTTACAGGCTAAACTCATGCCTAAATAGAAACTTGGATTCCCCCGAACAGCCTCTTACTCTGCATCTCTTCACTGTTGTACAAGACCGATGTGAAATGAGTCTTGTGTTTTCTGTGTTCAGCATAGTATGTACTGTACTTTGTAATGGGAAGTGGCTACAAGTCCTCGAAGAAATACGAACATATTTTAAAACAGCAATAATTACCACTGTAAAGCAAATGAGCGCGTGGGGGAGAGCCCAGGGAGATTGTTAATGAAGATGATACCGTTAGGAACACACTGGTGTCAGTGCTGCTATTGCACCTGGGGAGCAGGATTAAGTACTAGGAAAGGCCATCGGTCTCTGGGACTGGACTTCACCTTGGCAGAGAACTTGCCCACGTAGGATCCCTCCGCCTGGATCGTTCTTCGGCGTCGTAAGTCCTTGCGCAGCGCAGGTTTTTCACCGTAGTTTTAAGGGTGAGTTATTGCAAATACTGTTCCTGGTGGGAGAGACAGACAGAAGGAAGAGCTGTCAGAGTCACCAGAGGAAGGTAAATGCTCATTGCCGCAGTCTTGTCCCCCAGCGTACTCTGCTACTGCACTACTGGGGCTCAACAATAGCAGAAAATAGAATAAACGAATATAATTTTCCGATGGAGGGAAGCAGCAGTCAGCTCTGTTGGGAAGCTGTTTGCATACTGTCAAGGCATATCGATACAAACCAGTTCCTCTAGCAGGGTCTCTTGAGATGTGTGTGAGTTAGCCCTTGGTGTGCGTTAGGCGTTTGAGCTCCAGCCTACACAGCGTTATCCCGATGCGGCATGGTCTCTCCATATTCCGTCGGCAGAGCCCCGGGAGCCGGCCAGCTCTCGAGGGACAGCAGGGTGTCCTCGGGCAGGGTCGGGCGAGGTGCTCTAGATGAATGACTTGTAGGTACTTAAGTTCTGTTCCCGATGGCCGCTGTAACTGTGAAAATTAACCAGACCTGCTGTGATAAATTTGGTTATATAAGGTTTATTTGGTTAATTTTTTATAAGTGAAAACTGAAAAGATGAAAGAGAATTGTAATATGAAAGCAACTGCTGTAAATAATGTACGAATGAATAAAATCTAAAACTTATGTCAGTTTTTTCCTAAACTGTATTGCTGTCGAGTTACTGGCACCGCAGTGCAGGCGGTGCCTCCATCTTTTCCAGCTCCCTCTCCAGCACGGGGAAACACCGCTCGTTCCTGGTTTCACTGATAAATAGGGATATCCTTATGTGTGTGTCATGCATGTCCTTGGATTATATTTCCGTGCTGTTGCAGCTCACTGACTAATGCTAACATGCTCGGGAGTGTAAATATTCTTGGAGCTGCATGTCCTATATGTGGAGCCACCCCCAGTCGTTGCATTGCTGGCACTGCCCCGCGGTGGGACCCTGCCAACCCTGGCCACCAGGCACAGGTCAGCCCGAGGCCACATGCCTCTGTTTGCCGGTTGAGCACTCGCACCCAAAATCCCTGGGAAATGTCCCGTTGGAGCAGAGGACCAAACAAAACCACACGGTGTCTTTTTTCTGCCACCAAGGACATGGAGCAATAGAGTGAGTGGTATCAGTGAGGACGTTTTTGTGGTGGAGATACATCTATGGGGGTTCCCCGAGCCACACAAGCCCCTTTCTCTTCCCTACGCCTCTGCATTTCCTTAGGTAAAAATGAGCAGAAACGGGCCGTTCCCCACTGTTTGTGTGTTAGACCTGCACGAGGCTGTTTCTGGCCACCACCTCTTAGCATCTCAGTGAGGCAGGGAAGCACTGACCTCCAACGTGGGGAGGGGAGATGGGGCTCCAGCCTTCAGTCCAATTAGCTACAGTTGGAGTAGACTGATTGCTGCTGAAATGGCCTCTGGGGCTGTTTATTCCTGAAAAGTGGTTTCTGGTGGCAGCTATAAATGCTGCCGGGAGAGCCCTGCCAGCCAGCAGCTCAGGGACAGCCTGGCAAACTGGCCTGGAGATCACGCAGGCAGCACCCCCAGCAAGGGCACTGGGTGCTATCGCCTTCCCGGTGGTGCGGGTTGAGGCTTTGGGACGTGCAGGGTTATCTGGCTGAGCAGCCAGGCAGCGACGTGGAGCGTAAGGAGCCTTTGCGGTATGGATCCAGCCCCTAGCAGTTGTCTGCTTTATCCAGATGCGCAGACACCCGAGAGCAGTATCTCAGTCAGAGGAGGAGTATATAATACACCTCTGGGACAGATAGTGATGTGTTGTGGGGTTTGGGGGGGTTCTGGGGGGAAACAGCTGTAAGTTCATTCACGTGCAAAAGCTTTGTTTTATACCAAAGCCACCAAAAGAAAACCCACCGCAAAACTCCTTTAGTGAAATAACAAGAAAGTGGCAAGAAAAGCTGTGTTAGTTTTAGAAGCTGTATTGTGGGTGTGCTGTGTGCCTTAAAGCACCTCAATTAACTGGTAATTGGGCTCTGACTGTCCACTTAACAGGCCACACATTCCCTCCTGGCCTCCTTTCCTTCCCCTTCACGGTGGCTTGCTTTGGATAAAAAACTAAAATTCACGGGGACAAGGACTTTGCCCCCATGCCCTGTGTCCCCAGGTGTGTGCCTCATGCTCTAGATGAGACAGGACCTCATGATCCCTCCCCCCGTTGCAGGCTCCCCAGCACACCCACTAGCTACGTGCATCTTAATGCCTCCTAAAACACCAAAGCAAACCCACTGCAAGCTGTCCCCTCCGCCGTAACCGTGCCCTCCCCTCAGTGGCTTGGTGCTCTCACAGAAAAAGGAGGGAGGCTGAGGCTGGAGCTGGGCAGGGAAGCCCCTGTGGGTCTAACACAGTTGAGCACATAAAGCCCACAAAACTGCTTTTAACTTGGCCAAACAACCACCAAAATGTTCCATCTACTTACCTACCTATCCACCTGTCTACCTTCCATCCATCCATCCATCCATCCATCCATGCTGGCACACCTTTTGCCAAGAGACATTGCTGCTAAGTCCCCACCCACAGGTTCCCAACACGCTCCACCACAAGCCCGCTGCCCACCCAGACAGCTCCTTACTGCTGGCTGTGTTTTGTCTCTCAAGTAGGCCGAGCAAATGGTGCTATGGCAAGCTCTGGGGTTCCTCCAGTCTTCCCCATGTCCCCACAGCTGCATGGGTTGGGGTCATTTCATATCTAGGCTTCAACAGCAGCCTGGATAAACTGGACCTCCTTATGCTTATCTCAGCAGCAAGGGCTGATCAGCAGCAAGGAGGATTAGGTGACCTTACGCCTTATGGTTGTGTTTTAGTACAGGCTGAGGTGTATTCTGAGTACGTCAGGTAGGGTATATTTGGGATACGATGCACTTGCAGCAGTGAATGTGGTAAGTGTGCTCTCCGCGGTGGGACGCGTGGTCTGGTCACGTGGCAGGACAGCCAGCCTTGCTGCTCCAGGCCGTGTTTCTACTCCCACCCAGCAGCTCCCCTTTACAAGCCATCCCACCACCGCCTGCCAACCTCACAGAAAGCCCTCACATACACATATCTACTTGGCTTCAGCCAAGGGAGCCACTGCTAAATCTAGCAAGAGCCAGTGTCTGCTCGGAGTGCTCCTGAGGGCCTGCAGGATTCAACCTGATGTTTCCTTCACCTGGTTGGAGTCTTTCACCAACCTTGCTGCCACATGTCTATCTCTACTCCCTTAAGCATCGCCCTGGTTCACAACACCCCCCCGCCTCTGTTACACAAATGTGAGCACCACAGATACCAGCTCTTCCATTTTAATAAATAGGAAGAACTCATGTATTCCAGTGAGGGTGAATGTGTGTCCCGTCCCAAAGATTTTTTTTTTTTATTGCAGTTATTTACAACACTACTGGCCAAAGAAGCAAGGCAAAATAGCTTCTTTTTACTGCCCCGTCATCTCAAGATATGGCCACACTCCTCTGGGAAGCAAAGACCTCGGAGAAAGCTTCTTTTTGAAATGGACTCCTCATCAAGCAGGCTAAGGCACCGCAGGATGTTTGCTTGGCTCCCTGAAGTCCTCACAGCCCACGGTTTGGCATAGCACCTACATGTTATTGCCAGGATACATTCAGGCCCTGGCAGTTCTTGCCACCAAAGTTTTCCAGGTTGATCTTCCTACGAGGTGGAATCTGTAGAGCTATCAGCTCTGTCAACAGCAATTATGTATAAAATGCTGGAATGTCAACTATTGGTATGGGAGGAAGACGGAGTTTGAAGGTTTCATGTTTATGGTCATGTGTGCTAATACCATTTCTTATAAAATTTGTCAAATTCATCAAGAAATTAATCTATTAATTTCTTTGAGGTATGTTTTTGTTCTTTTCTGTGCTTGACTGCATTTGCAAAGTCAATAAAGTAAATTCAACACCTGAGGTCAGTTATAACAGAAGAGGAATGAGCATTGGAGAGAGATGAATCTTCTCATGTGGATGTCAAAGGCAGGGTCAGAAGAATCATGCGCTAGATTTCTCATTTCTCTCCATTAATGACCAATCCAAGGTGAGTCTAGTCCAACCCAGCAGCAGATGTCTATCCTATAAACACCTAAGGTGAGATAAATCCTAACATGGCATCGCTGCAGAAAAGCTTCATTGTACCTGAGAACTCGGGAAAGCTGAAGGACAAACAGCATCAGGTTTTTTGGCAAATACTCATTGGGGCTTAGGTAACTGATTGTATTCAGTCACCAAAACCTAAAACCTTAACAGTGAACTATGTTCCTAGAAATAATCTGAAATTGTTGTTGAAGAATCAAAGGTTTGGTGCTGTAGTAAAGACAAATTATTTGCAAAAACTCAATTGGTCTCTAGTCTGGTCCAACTCCTACTGCGTTAGTTACCTGCATTGTGGTTTCACCTACTGGAGAGAAGTGTGAAAATCAGTTGCTCACCGGTAATATTTATATTACAATCTAATTACTTAGATTTTTTTTTCCTAAACAGAAAAGAACTGACGGAGTAGGAAAACAAGAATAAACAGCTGCTTTGTGTTTCTCTGCAGAGAGGTAGGTGGGGTGGAAGAAAGGAATACTACAGCAAACTGAATTCCTCTTTATTTGTTATATGTTATCACTCATATTTTATCTTGCAGCAACCTTGAATAATAGCCATTAATAAATCAGGATCATTCTTTCAACTCAGTTATTTAAGGACAACTTTGCGTTACATCTGATGGGCTTATTTGTAAGAACAGAAGCTGCTACAGCCTTCTAAGCTGGTGACCTTGTTTCTCAAGTACAGGAGAGAACGATCTGTATGATGAGATGAGCTTCCAAGATTAATTTTTTATGCTCTCTTCTTTGTGGAAAGGTAAATAAAACCAAGAAAAAAAGTAGATACGTAGTCTTACAGGTTGTGACTTCTTTACGAATATTTTAAGGAACAAAAGAAAAAGCTAGAAGTCAGTGGACCATTAAAAAACTTTTAAGTAATTGTGCACTAGGAAGACATTTTGGCAGAGCATCAAGGGGAAGAGGAAGAAGGTTCAGTGCTGAACCAGGACCCACCAGCTCGATCCCAGGGAAGGCTGTTCTCACTAGCAGCATCAAAGAGTGTTTGGCGGAGGGATGAGCAAATGGTTACAAACACTTGTTCTTGGCCTTTGCCTAGTGTGTAAGGTGGAGAACCATCTGTTCTGGTGTCCCATCAGTGATGAGCTTCTCCTCCTGCTCTTAAAGGGTGGGAGGTCTCAGAGCTACTGCACTCCAGTTAGAAGGGGAAGGTCAAGCCTTCAAACCCAAAAGGATCACACCAGAAAATGAACTGAGGATTGGATGTTCTCGTCGGATATGGATTTTCTTTTTTTTTTATGGATATAGAGGAGCTGAGCAATCCAAGAGATGCTTGCAGGGGAGTGAGTCCTGTTTGGACTGCTTTGGTCTGACAAAAGCCCCCTGCCTTGAAAAATGACCTCATGCTGCATGTAAAAACTGCACAAATAGCTACATTTTTTGCTCCAGCTCAGAAGGTTGGTGAGAGGAACAAAAACAAGGAGACTTTGTGCCAAGCCTCTTAAAGCTGAATGCATGGCATATGCTGGGGGAGCAGGGTTACATCCGCCACTGTGGATGCCCTAACAACTCAAACGTTCTCCAGGTAACGCTGTAGGTAAATCCCATCATGAGTATACATAGAGGCAAATGCATGACAGAGAAGCAATTCTTCCTTTCATTTTAGTGCAGTATATCCAGCAAAACATCACCTAAAATAACTTTGAGGTTAACCACAGGGAAAAAAAAAGCATTACATTTTAAGCAATTCTGCGATTCTGCTTCACATTGCAAACATTAGCTTTCTGTTCAAAATATTCTCTAATGTAAGAATGAGGCCTAAAACAGGCTTTTTGTGATTATTAGACTGTGTATGTATGTCAATTAATCTAACAACCCATAAAAATGTGTGTATTTCTATAATAAAGCTACCATTTTTCCCTTATGAATGTATAGATGTATGTTATACATCCACCTCTCCCATTGAGTCCACTGTAAGAAAGAACCCAACTGGAGATACTCCTTTTGCATTGCGAAGTGTGGTGAATGGGGTTCAAATGATAGGGAAAATTATACTGACCTACCACAAACTCCATTCCCATTGTTTTGTAGGTGTTATACATAGAAGAAAAAAATTAGCTCCGTTCATCAGATTCTATTTCAGATAATGTTAGGTGGGATGTCAGTGTCCTGGGAAGGGTGGAGAGCTGAAAAAAGGGTGAACAAACTAAGAAATGAAAAGCCTTGCAAAAAAATAAAGAAAAAGAAAAAAAAACCCCACACTGAAAACTAATTTCTACAAATGCAATAGTGTGAAAACTTTCCAGTAGCTGTTGTGCTACTTTGGTTCCCAGGCAGCAAAAACTTGCATGGCTGGCACTTGGGCACATTAAACTGCAGCAAAAATGTCCTTGATATGCTGTTAAATTTTCACAAGGCTGAGGTGTTTCTCACTGACGCTAGACCTGAACTTTTTATCATTGCAATATTAATCTCCTAAATGTCAGACCATACCGATGATTATGACACACAAACTCCTTCAGTCGGGCAGTTGGGAAGAGGACTGCAATTTCACTTTGTGCTTCAGGTCTATGCAGTGTTCCAAACCAGTATTTGAGATTTTGGGCATCCTGGCAAGATTCCCTCACTGTGACTTGCAGAAATACCGCATTTAGTGAAAGCAGATGCTGGTTTTTCACTCTCATTCTAACACAAACACAGTAGATTTTGATATGAATAGTAATGCTGTCTAGAAATACAAAGGACATGATTCAGCTGGCTAAACATAAGGATCTAGTATCATTTGAGACACCCTGTGTTTAGACGACCTGAAGTGAGCCCAACCAGACTGTGTGCATTGCTTTGGGAGAGCTAATAAGCTGGAGAGGCAAGCAATATTGTTGTCTTCTCCCTTACTCTCATGCTGAGTCATTTAGGTTTATTATATGTTATGTTTGCATAGCAAATGTGAACAAGTCACACAGATAGCTTGAGCACTTGCAAGTTATGTAGTCTCAAAAATAAATATCCTTTCCCCCTAGGGGATTGTTTGTCTTCCTAGACTCTGAACGTCTGAGAAGCACAGCTCAATCCCATGATTATCCACTATTTCTACAGTAGTCTTTTAATTGATACCAGTGTCATGACACCTCTGGTCCTAGGAATGTGCACTGCCTATGCATAATTAAAAATAAAGATAGATTTCAACAGGACAAATAGTGAAATGAGCAGAGTACATGATAAAACAGTTCCTTTGTCATTCACTTAAGCAAAATCAATCAAAACACTTCAATATGCTAATAAACTGCAAAATTATTCATTGAGATGGTTTGTTCCTTCATCATGTCATAGTGTCAAAGGATTTGTCACCAGAACTTCTGCACAGATTTTCAGTATTTTTTGCATATGTAAAGAAGTCTTAAGGGAAAACAGCACAGAAGCTCAGGCCCTACAAAAGGCCATGTCAGATGTGTAAGAGCTGTGAATTTAATATACTTCGAGCATGCTAATACAGAATAATATATCTAAGTCTGTCTTATTTTCTTTCCTGTACTCTAAAACTCATTCTTAGAAATTTATTTTTAAAAGTTGTATGATTAAACTGAAGAAATAATATATCTAAGTCTGTCTTATTTTCCTTCCTGGACTCTAAAACTCATTCTTAGAAATTCATTTTTAAAAGTTGTATGATTAAACTGAAGAAATATTTTTTCATTGATGTACAATAGCCTAACACTCCTTGTATGTAAAAACCACCACGTTTAATTGCAGGCTATAAAGCTCATTCTGTAAGCGTTTGGGTGACTGGCCAGAGGCTGCAGAACTATTGCTTGCAGTGTTGTATATTAGTGTATAAAATCTGTGTGAGGTGAAGAATGAGGTCAAGGGAAGGGACAACGTTCAAGATTAGAGAATGTTGCACACATCTGTTTACATTCACTTAACCGCTAATGAGTTTAATAAAGGCAGAGTGATTTACATGTTGTAGAGCTGAAGAAGACAAGTTCAAGCCACTTTCACTCTAATGCATCTAGCACTGAACAGGATGCTCTAAACCAGAGTGGTTGTGGCTGCAATGCGGTCTTCAGAGTGCAGTTCCCCGACACACGGTGAGGTTAACCCTGCCAACTGCACGCATTTTAAGAGACGGGCCAAAGTATCTTTGCCCCTCTTCCCTCCTTTCCATCAGGAATACCCATGGAGTGAGGCTTCAAAAGGATTCTGGTCTATGAATCCGATGGAGGGGTTACAGCAGGGAGGTAACATGGCACAGAGCTTCCTACAGGCCATTCACTGGAGTACTTACCTTCACGAGTGGCTTCACGCTGTGCTCCCTGCTGTGGTGACACCACTGAGCTACTGAAACTGTGCTAGGAACGAATTCTTGTTATGAGCATGGAGGCACTTGCTGAAATTCAGTATCATCGTAACAACTTTTTGATTAGTTTACTGGGGCATGAAGTTCTTGGAAGTGAGATACCTATCTTAGTGTTATTTTTCTGGTAAAATGTTTTAATTAAAGCAAGCCATTTAGGTCCTATTTAATTATTATTTCTGGGAGTGCTACCAGGGTTAGACATTTCGCTTGTAAATGCCAAGCATTCTGTCAAACCTGCTTAGTCTAATAAAACCTATTTATTACTTCTACCCACAAAGCATCCCAATTATTACAAGTCCAAGGCTTCAAATGGGTCGTTCGATTTCCAGCCCTCCTTTAGTTTACAAAGAGATGAAAAATCTGTTTGGCTCTGGCACTGGAGTCCTTCGGGAAGGACCGTCAAAGATCACGTACAGTGCAGGTGACTCCAAAACAGTCTGTAGAGATGAGGCATGTCAGAGTGTAAGGGAAACAAGAAATGTAAGACCATTTCCCATAAAATCTATTTGATACAGCCTGCCTTGGTAATAGCTTCATGCCTGTGTCCTGACTACCATCATTGCCAGAGGCTGCACTTTCACAGTCCTGATGGAACGAGAGGGCCACTCGATTGTTCCACAAGGAATTGATCTGAAAACCTTGGTTCTCTGTAAGCAAAAAATCAACAGCTATCCCAAAGTGTACTGTGAGGAGAAATGCCTCAGCCTTTAAGCAATAAGATGTCTGGAAGAGTAGTGGTATACAGACCTGATGGCTCAGAAGAAATTTCAAACCACCTCAGGCAAGAAATCGTGATGCACTCCGAGACAAGCGCTGGAAGGGCTGCTGTAAATTGTACCTTGTGGTTCTTCTCTAAACCTTTTGCTGATGCTAAAGCTACAAGGGAGGCTTGAGACTTTGGATCCCTACACTGATGTCCAAGTTCAAAGCTATGAGTACCAAAGGGTTCAAAACCTTCCTGTTAGTTGCTTAATTGTGGGAAGCAGAAAGACATAGTCGTCTTCATAGCATCTTCATGCTTTCTGAGTTGAGTCTTTTCCACGCAGATTTCCTTTAGCCTCTGTTTTACCTGCTGGATTCTCTCATATCACTAGTCTTTGGGGAAGGGAACCCACATTTTTTCAATTGTATATCAAGAAGGGTTTTCAAAACTGACTTTTAGTCCAATAGCTTTATGAACCAGACAGCAGGATGGTTTGCTTCCCCATTTCTTCTAGGCAGGGAAAGGAAATATCTGGAGATTAAACACTTTTAGTCTACAATGTGAGGTTCATGTAGGCAGTAAAAGGATTTCAATTCCACAGTTTCCCCGCTATTACTAATGTGTTTAGCTGCATCACAAACAGGACAATACTTTAAGCTGGCTGATTTGGAAAAAAACAAGTATAAAAAGAGACTTTGCTGTTGCTGGGGAAAGAACGTCCTTGGGCTAAGAAATAAAAAATGTCATTGGCAACTGTTAGGTACAGAAGTATCAATGAGCAAAAAAGAGCAGGAGGTGGAGTGGGGCGGGGAGTGAATAACACCAACAGCCAAGATAATTTATTGAAAAAATTGAAACATAAGGAAACTAGAAATGAGTTTTAAGGCCAAGAGATGACACAAAAATAGCCAAAATGCTCACTTTTGAGTCAAAAGGTGATGGAGGGGAAGCAGGGACAAGAAATTGCACCCCTGTCTCCGTACCGTTAGTGTGGAGCATGAAGAAGAAGGACATGGAGGATGTATAATGCAGGAGTGATGTTAAAGAGAAAAAGTCTTCCAGCTCAAGGGCAAAAGATGTGCATTTCACTGGGTTGTACCTATGGGCAATTACACAACAGAGAGTCAATTCTGCTTTGTTGTGATTTACATTCATGTTCTGATTTACATACATTTTTATGTTTAAAATGACATGTTTAAAACAGTGAAGCATTCCCTGGGTTGGAGGCTGGAACCAGAGTCTAGGCTCTTCTGTGGGATATGGTAACTTGGAGGCTGGACAGTCGTGCTCTTTTCTTTTTTCTTTTTTTTTTTTTTTAAGCTCTCTGGCAGAGTGAATATTGATTAGTTCACATACAGTGGCCAGCCCCAAGAGGGAGCAGAGAAAGCTCCTCGGCAGAACATCCTGTAATCTGGTGGTTCATGCATTCCCGTGGATGACAGATGTTGAAAGCCTTTCAGGGAGAAAGATTTCCTACACTTTGTAGATAAAAGGACAGGAGCAGCAGCAACATCCATTGCTCTGGCTACCTTTTGAACGAAGGAGCTGCCTCCTCAGTGTTAGAACAAAAAGCCATGAGTATCAGTCATAAGGAGATGAATCCCAGAAGGCGGCACTTAAATCCCAGAGGGGCAGAATCAATCACGCTGCCCTATGCACAGTTTTTTTGTGCAGGCTACTTTTAGGTATTCAGAGGGCTGGCAAACACAGGATAGGTCTTCAGCATTTTATGGAGTTCTAAGTGTATATCTGATCCTAAAAATGCTACGTGACACTAACAATCTGCCAGTCCCTGCTACTCCTGCCAGGCTGAGTAACGCTGAGTAATCCTGATACTAACAGCTGACGAAAAGAGAGGTCAGTAGTTCGTTTGACCCAAACTGGACTTCTAGATAAGCAAAGATAAATTGCTCAGCTCAGTAGGTCATTTACAAACTGGAATAGCTCCCTGCGCGGCAAGGATGGACACACCAAACGCGCGAGCAGGAGTGCTGGGGCTGCGGCTGGTGTGGGGGGATGCACAAACGCAGCTTATGGCCAGCTAGAAGTGTAAGGTGCACTGTATTGCAGACAGAGGAAGCAAAACCTAATACGTTTCAGGTTGTGCCTGTCAGGTCCTGATGGCTTTCGAAGGATCCATCCTCATCCTCACCTTTGAATGTCACAGGTGTGTAGTTTTGCTATTTCCATGCTCGCAAATGAAGTGACAGCAATAGTTCTGAATAGAGTCTTCAGACAGAAAAAGTTCAGTGTTTGTGGCTGAAAAGTGAAAAAACCCAGCATGTAGATGCCTCATTGTGATATTATGAGTTCTGCTAGATGCACCATGTGTAGTATTTGGTACTGTGAGCCTTTATGCCCATTTTGTGATTTGAGCTTGCAGGTTGCAGAGACATGTATTTCTCAAAATTGAAGCAGGGAAAAAAAAATCTCTAAAGTCATAATCATGTACTTTAAACATATTAGGATACATGGAAATAGTATTTTAAAAGAAATTTAGGTGTTGCCCAACATTGAAAGAAACCCAGCAATTTCTAACAGAAGACTGATGATCACAAACTTTACTCCCTGCCTAGCCTTAAGAAGCTGTCTGCAAATCAACCTGGGAATAGTGGTTTATGTCTTTATGACTTCTTGACCTTGTAACTTCTTTCTAGGGAGAAGACCCTAATTTGTAAATTGTTGTGTTTAAACAATCATATAGTTTATGATGTTACGTATAAAAGGAATGACACCGGGTAAGGGAACATGTCAAAACCTCCACCAGCTGAACAGTCACATACGAAGATACAGACCGAAGTTACCAGTGCAGGTGTCTGTGGGCGTTTCACCCTACCCACGTGCAGGTGCCTCCTTGAGACTTGTGGAGGGGACTCCCTCACCAGCCCTGAGACAGTGACCACCCATCCTGTCCAAGAGCTTTTTGATCAAGACGTGCCCCATCTCCAAGGTCTCAGTAAAGCTTGCTCAGCAACACATTGCTGCAGTCATTCCTGTAACACATTATCTATAAGGAATTGGCAATGAACAGTCAGTGGCAAGTAGGGAGATGTGCAGGGAGAAAGGGAAACAACAAAGAGAGGCCTGGAGAGCTTGAACACTACTATTTTTTGCTTGATCAAAAGAACAAGATCCTTTAAAGATCAATGATGGGTCAGAAGAAAACTCTTAACCATTTTTTTTCAGTATGAAGAAAAATCCACCTGCACTAGTTGAGACAGACTCCATCAGAAAACTCCAGTTTCTCCATCCCAGTAAAACTCCAGTGATTGATTAAAAAGTATTGCTATGGCCTCTTGCCCTGATGCAAATGAGAACCTGACACTGTCATCCAGGTAGGTTGCAGAGTTGAACTGGGTGGGTTTCTAGCTGGGAATAACTCAGCAGGCAAGCAGGGTGCTTCAGGTCTGCTACTGGTGGCCACTTAGGCTCACAGAATAATTGAGGTTTGTAAGGATCTCTGATGGTCATCTGCTCCAATCCCCAGCTCAAAGCAAGGCCAACTTCAAAGATGGGTATGGCAGGGAGCTTTATTTCTTTTTACTTAGGGCCTGTCCAGAACTAGTAACGTACATTGTACTGGAAGCACCATCATTTTGCATTAGAGATGTAAACCGAGGGTCTGATTTGCTGGTGACATTGAAGAGCCAATGGCACTTTTTCTGATGCTACGTGTACTGTTCGCAAGGCCTTAACCTCAGAAGCCAGAAATAGAGTTGGAAAGGATCCCAATGGGCTACTCAGTCATTGTCCCTGTCCCAATGCAGGATCAACTAAGCATAAGTATATTCTTACAGATATCTCTCTATCCTGTTCTAGAAATGTACAGTAATAAAGATTCCAAAAGCTTTATTCAAGTCCATTCAAATGCTTAATTATCACTAGCATTCTTTAGAAAGGCTTGCTTAACATCTTCCCTAGTTATACCTTGCTGAAATTTAAGCCCCTGACTTATTCTATCTCCAGGGGACCTATAGAGCAGTTTATTACCATCTTTATGACAGCCCATTTCATACTGGATGACTGCTTTCAGATCTCTCCTCAGTCTTCACAAGCTTAAATGACTTAAATTCTTTCAGTCTTGCCTCACAGGTGATCCTGTCTATAGCTCTGATCATTCTTGTTGCTCTCCTGTGGATTGCTGCTGCTCCACATCTTTTCTGAAATGTAGTTCTGAAAATTGGCCAGAGCATTCAATTGAGCCCTTGTTGGGGCTGAAGCGAGAGGAGGGATTGATTGTGCTGTTCTTGATCGTGATGCAAACACCTACAAATTCCCAGGTCTTTTCCTAAAATTGATACCTAACTAACTGTTCCCTACATTTTGGGAAATACGGAGCCTACATTTGGGTAGCTAACTGTTTTTGCTTATGTGTGAAGCTTTGCATTCATCCTCACTGAATCACTTCTTATTCATTTTATACTATCATTCCACTGTGTTAAAATCCTTTTGAATTATAAACTTATTGGCCATAAGGATTTAAAGCAAGATTTAAATTCTACAAATGCAATATAAACAAGACTCAGAAGCTTCCCAGAAAAGAAAGAGATGACTCATTATCAGGAAAATATTTGTTTTGTTGTGCAATTATAAATGTCTGAACAATGACTGGCCCAAACTGGAGGGGTAAAATGAATTAAAGCAGTGACTTCCAACCAGATTACCAAAGAATGGAAGGTGTTAAGGGATATGGAGAATGCCAGGAAAAGGTTAAGGTTTAGGTCACGTATGAGAAGTGAAAGAACTAAAAAAAATTCAGCTCCAAAAGAAAAATCAAATGTATCACAAGCCATAGTATCAGAAGCAGCACAACACGGCCAGAGAATTTGACTAAAGCACAACATTTACAACACTTTTTTAACCTCATCTGTGACCCACAGAGGCCCCAAGGGAAAATGTTGACTTCTCTCAGCTGAAGTGTTACAAAAGCTCATTATATTTAAAGGAAAACCTCCCCGAGAAGCTTATTTAATTTAACATCATAGTTCAAGTGAATGGACAGGAAGATAAACAGAGATGGGGATTGCTGGCAGGCGAGTAGGGTGGCCCAGCTTTCAAACTGCTGCAGAATTTACTTGTTGTAAAGAAATTAAGTTCTTATAGGTGTCCTTCACATGTAGTTTGGAGTCAATCATCAATCTGAGCTGGCTTTGGGGCACAGCTTACAGTTAAGAAGAGAAGGAAAAAAAATTTCTGGCAGAAGTCCTGAGGAAACTTGTCTTCACCTAACCAGATACCAACAAGACATAAATCAGCAATGAACTAATTTCTGAACTCAGCTGGATGTGGACTAATGGATCAGTGCAAAGAGGCCAAGGTAATCCAGGGAGATATTTAATTTTGCCTCAGCCAATTCTGTACAGAAATGCAGCGTAACAGGCAGCAGCCACTTGTGGGGAGGATGGAGGTTGACTCTGAGGAGCCTGTAAGTATAGTTCTCTGCTTAACACACAAATTGGAAAATGGGATTATAATCTGATGCATGACACTTTTGAATAATTAGAAGTGAGAAATTCAGTGTGCACAGCAGATGAATCTGCCAAAAAACGAAGGGGGAAAAAAAAGAAAGAATTTCTGATACCATGGCAAAATGGATCATGAAATGAACAACTACAGTAAAAATATAGTTAGCCAAAAAATAGTCTCCAAAATGCCATAAATGCACAAATGCCATGCCAAATGTTAGAGGGAAGCAAGCTGAGGATACAAAGGTCAGACGTAGAAAGATAAGCAATGTTTTTTTTTAACTTGTGGACAGTTAATAGTGAGAGTTTTACTACCAATAATAACAGTATCTATGAAGTGCAGGGGAAAGGTTGGCAATGGATTAAATTATCAGTGTAGATAGCAAAAGCTGAGGAAGAATCTAAAAATTATCCAACTAATTAGCCTTGAATGGAGAAGGTGACATGGAAAAATGGACCAAAAATGTGTAAATGGTGACTGGAAGTTGGACCTCCAGAATTCAAAACACAAGCAGAGAGGATAATAAATTGCCTGGTCTTATAGTGGATAATAAAGACACACTTGATAACACGAAAGGGTCTTACAAAAATGGGGGGTGGAAGTGCACTTCAGAGACATCTCAAGAGAACCAGCTGATTGTAGGCTGCTGTTTTCAGTAGAGATGAGCCGATCAGGGTGGGGAAGTTTCCCAGGAAGGCAAAGATAGGACATGATTGAAACTTATTTTAAATCCTAGAGACACCCTGCCTACTAAAACTATTGCAGAATGGCAGAAACAAGAACCGATTCCTTTCCACTCCCTGAATGTTTCTGACAACCTGCTAATACCAAAAGGAAGTATGCCAGCCAAAAGTGAGCCCATGAGCCAGGGAATATAGTAAATGCTGGCACAGAATGAAGCAACACAGGTGGGAAGGAGGGATGAAATCCCAAAACATTTCTGAGGCTTCTTCTGGTACGGCACTGCATGCTTTTATGTGGTATAGCAGAATATTTGAAGGGAATTTCTGGTTTGTATTTCAACCAGATGACTGCTGTTGTCCAACTGAAGAACGCCATAAGATCATAGGAAAACTCAGGTTGGATGGGACCTCAGGAGGTCTCTAGTCCAACCTCCTGCTCAAAGTAGGGTGAGCTATGAGGTCAAGACCAGGTTACTCAGGGATTTATCCAGTCTTGTCTTCCAATGGTGAAGTGAGAAGAGACGTTTTAGGCCATTGAGGAAATATAGCAGGAAGGCATAATACAACCTTCAACCCCTTCTTTGGCCTCCTTTTCAAATCAGATTAAACAAGAAAATGAGACATCAGGTTCTGAGGACTCCCAAAAATGAAATGAGTTTACTTTTAAGGGCTTTTGCTTAATTATTACCAAGAACAAATGATGTCCTGGATGCTCTAACAGATTCATTCTCTTAACCTACTCTCAGTTTTCAAAAACTGAGAGTTTTTTTTCCCCCTCAGATTTAAAATGTCTTGCTCACCTAAAATCTGAGACCAGTGTTTGAACTATGGTTATTATCAAGTTGGACCAACATTCAAAATCAGAGTCCTGCTGTTCCATGGTGGGGTATGTGGACATTAAAAGATTCAAGTCCTGAGCAGATATCTATTGGTCATCCCTTGCCCATGCAAATGCCAGCAAATAGCTGTGCTGTTCCATTTCTCACAGATACTGAGTTAAAGTGTTGTCAAATAGCGTTCCTTCTCCACTACTCCACATGGCAAATGAAAAGATTTACAGATGATCTAAGCAAAGATTCAGGCTGCCAAAGACACAACTGAAATTAAACCCAAAGACACAAATCAGTTCAAAAGGGGTTATTGCTGTGTTCAGAGAATCAATTAATGAAATTTCTGCCCACAAAAGATAACTGAAGCTAAGCAAAGCCAGCTATTCCCCTCTCCCCATCTATTCTGTGATCTCTCACACTCATTGAATCAGTACTTTTGTAGCGTTCTGCACTTCTAACAGAAGTTTTGTTTCTTGCTCTCCCAGTACTTCGTCATACGTTGTGAGAAAAAGGGAATCATTTTAGAGATCAAATTGAGAGTTTTGAGGGTTGAAAAGGGCTCTTATGATTGCTCCTGCTCCCATGTTTTACAGTCCCTTTCACGCAGAACCAAAATAAACTGAAGAGGTGGTCACTTATTATAATAAGGGTCTTGAGTTCTCTGGTGTGAAATTATTGTGCCCCCCAAAAGGAATTCCTGGTAGTCATCAAATACAGAATATTTTCACCTGTATTTATTTGGGAGGAAATTTGTGGTCAGGACTGGCCTTGCTTCCCTATAATGGCTCTTTACATTCAGGCATGCTGCAGGGTAATTTGGGTTTGGAAAAACTGCACTGCCCTGATTTTATAGTTATACATGGATCAGCACACAAGTGTGGTAAAACTGATGCCTTGTCCAGAGGACCTTGTTGGGAAATGAACTGCAAACTGCAAACACTACCCTATCTTAGGTAGCTTGTTCAAGGAAATGACTGCTAAAGAGATATATACATCTGCAATTCCACAATTTGAAAAATATAACTGTTTCCAAAACCTATATTGCCATACAGGATGGAAAGCAGTGGGAATGGATTGCAAAATAAAAGAAATTGTCCCAAAGACTCAGCACTCTTCTCAATATCTGGGATCTTATGAGTTAAAAACTGAGGAACTTTGAAGCCAAAGCACTTCAGTGAGATCTGAGAAATCTAATAATCCACAAAATCTATACCTTAATATAGTAGCACAGGGCAGATAGCGAAGACTAGATACTCACCTGGCTATCCAAGGAAAACAGAACCAAAAGATCGGAGAACAGGTTCCAGTATTTGTAATTCATAGTACAGCAGACGCTGGTTGCATGTACATTAAAGACCTCTGATCTCCACCTAGCTATGCCATAAATCTGTATGTGCTAATTCACTCACAGGCTGCAATTAGAAGAAAAAACAGTTTCTTTACTGGAGAATCTGGAGCACTGGAAAGATAAAAGTTCACGGTATGCATCCTGCAAGTTGTGGGGACACAAACTGCACCAAGTCTTGAGATCTTGGTCATCAACAGTCCTCCAAAATTATGCCAGTTTGCCTTTTGCCCTCACACCAGTGTATGCAGAACGAGCCCTCGGACATGTGTGATAAAGCAGTGCCCTTATTGCTTGGTTCTCTTCCTTTTGTTAGCTTACTCTTTGGAAATTTAAAACCAGGAAGAGAAGTTGTAACAGCAGAAGGGGTAAACCTGGTGCCCAGAGCAGCTCACAGTCCCACTCTGGGACACAAGGAGAACAAAATATTAACTTTGCCCACTGTATGATAACCTATACAAAGTGCATGCGTCTGGGGAACTGTGACTGACAGCCTTTTGTGAAGAGCTGTGTTTGAAAATTTGTTCTGTATGGTGACGTCTGCATTTCTGTAGCTTCATATTTGAACAGATGTCAATTCACAGGACAGGATCAAGGTTCTTTATGTTCTTAAGTGTGTATTTGTTTTTTGTTAGGCTGAAGGGTATGCCTGGTATTGTTCAGGACTTGAAAAAATACACTATCTATCTAGTTTAAAAGTATGCATCCTAAGAAACATACAGAAGGTGGAAATCAGCTGGGAAACATACAAAAAGTGCTGATTTCTTTCATATAGTAGTAAGGTTAGAAATGTAGCCTTAGAGAAGCAAAGCTTAATTGGTACAGGCCTCCTGAAAACAGTAGGTCTTCAAGAGGAGTGAAACAGATGACAGAGTAGAACATTTCACACTTACTCAATGCCATTGCAAATACAGAAAGCTTGAAAATGGCAAAAACAAAAAAGAAAATTTGTGCAAACTCTTCTCTGTTGGAAAGGCAGAATCAGACCCTCTGCTTGCGTGACCTGGTGCAGTGTCAGAGCCATGCAGGCTGGACTCTCCCCCAGCCAAAGAGCTGGCCCCCAATTAATCTGTAGAAGGTTCTGACTTTGCTTACATGACCACTGCTAATTTTATAACTATAATAATCAATTTTTAGAAACGACTGACTCACTTCAGCTGACAGGTTACATATGATTAATAGGAAACATAATAAAACAATGTTTAATATTTTAATGCCTTTAAGCGCAGTGCAAAATTGTTTAATGATACAAATTAAAACTTCTGCAAAATCTCTGTAACTATACACTTTTAAAATTTAAATTATATCATTTTGATCATTTGAGATCTAATGCTGAAAGATACTGAATACCTCTTAAAAGTTTTGTGCCTGACTTCAACTTTTAAATAATTAGTACACTTTGAGGAGAGTTTCATATTCCACAAGCATGGAGGCAGACTTTGGCAACCAGTAAAGTTATGAAACAAACTCATTTAAAGAATAAACTCTACAGAAAACCAGAATATCAATAACAAATCCAAACATTAAAGTAGAAGCCTGAATCCTAAAAAGTATAAGGCTGAATCCTAAAATTTATCTAAACAATATTTAGCATTACATCAATAATAAAAATAATAGGCAAAATTATAATACTTCTTCTGAAGTATGCTAAGGCTACAGTGTACAAACTGAGTTTGAAATTAATTGAATTGACAACAATCTGGTAATTTTTAATGCGTTTAGGCATCCAGTTTACCTGGTTTGCTCCAAAATTCTAAATATAAATTAAGGTGGAAGCTCTTCATTTCCAAAGAACTCTTTTTCTAAGTCTGTGGAACATGACATTTAATACCTGATGCAAACCAAGCAGCTGCTTTCTACTCACAAATTATAAAATAAGCTGAACACAACAGTTAAGCACTTGCTGATACAGTTCAAATAGTGTCTTTCTAATGCCAGATTAGAAGTATTTTTACACAAGCACTTCACAAAATATTTAACATTGAAGTATAAACATCCATCTGACTCAAATATATTTGTCATGTTCCCAAAGGGTTAATATTGTCTTGCCTCATTTCTTACATGTAGTAATTTAGCTCTGAACAAAAGCAGCTCCCTGCTGGTTACCTTGGCTAAAGGAAACACAATGAACTGGTAAAAACCAGTTTTATCTCACTGCTGTTGCCTAGGGCTACAGACAAAATGAAGTAAAAAAATTCACATGCAGAGTATTAGGTGCTTATGAAAGATCCAGCAGCGCTGTTGCCTAGTGATTCAGCGAGGAATCAGCACAGGCCAATGAGGTGTACGGGTACTGAATAACATCCCCGATGACTGCTTTACATCTCCTGCAATTCTGTCATACACCCCCATGATTTCCCAGTGGTAAGAATCACTTTCAAGGGAACCTGTCAGAAAAAAAAAAAGAAAATTTAAACAAACAAACACATCACATATAGCAAGATTACTATTTTTGCTTTTCCCTTTGGATGTTGATACTGCTCTAGATTACATGCCTATCCAATATGAAATGTTACTCATATCTATTAATAATTATCACTACAATTTTGATTAAAATACCTCAACAATTAAGACTAACCTTCAGTTTTGAAATTGCAAATATGTGTCACTGAATTGCAAGGAATACACCAAAACAAAACTAATCTTACTACGCTTTTCAAAAGAGCTACAAAATCAGAGTGTTTACAATCAGCAACTTTGTCAGTAATGCATAAAGATACTAGGGTTTTTTTATCATCCACTTTTCCAGTTCTGGGGTATTTTTGTTGTTGCTTTGGTTTTATTTCAGTTTGTTTTGCAGTTACTGGTGCTCTGTTACACAGTAGATTTTCTGACATGAAAGCTGCCTCATTAGCAAGGACTATATTTTGGAAAAGAAGCTACTTCAAAGATAAAGCATCCTTTTCCTCAAAGAAGAAGAAGAAATCTCTCCCCCTTAAGACTATATGTGTGCTCTACTTTAGTGACATTTTTCCTCCATATTAAAAAATAATATTCATATTAACAGAGCACTTAATACATATTTAGTTGAAGCAAGTGTGCTGAAGGAGAGCAGGAGCATTTCACAAAAATCTTTTCATCTTCAACATCTCTAATCCTAAAAGATATATTGTTACTGTATAGAAGGGTAAACAACATGAACAAAAATACAGATCTTTTTTTAAAAGATCACTCTCAATTTCTTCTCTGAGGTCAAGCTGTTAGTACTTTATGTTTTCTGTCTGGGCTCTGCCATCAATCCATTCGTGATGCTTCAGAAGAAGATGAAGTATCTTCATGATGCATGTAGTCTAATGCGCATTAGGAGTAAAAGTATATCATGACTCCTACAGTAATTTGCTCAGGAAAAGGAGACCAAAACAAGGGTAATAAAACATGTATCTCCAAATACTTCTACTGCCTATTAAAAAGCCCTAAACTTTGAAAACCCCAAACTACCTATTGCCCAAGAATGTGTTGCTTTTCACCTATTAAAATGTAGTTGTTGTTTAACAGAGAATTTAGCAGCTATTCTCATAGGAACGACATATTGAATCCATTTGCCAATGCATCGAGATGAATTTGTCAGTGTGTGATAGTAGACACCTTAGACAGAGGTGAAAAAAACTGTGTTCTAAGACGGTATATCCCATTTTGTCCATAGGACATTAAAACCTTCTGCCAGTTAGTGGTTAGTCTGAAATATGTAATTCTAAAATTATATTCTGCCCATGTAACTATGAACACTCTCATTAACTATGTAAACATTTGTCTGTCTTAGAAACCTATTAAACTGTTCATATTTTATTTCATGGCAATGACTTCCTCAGGCAAAGTATGAATGATGTTGTTTATGACAAAGTTCCCAAAAAGAGTCTCCTAAAACTATTAAGGAAGGACTATAGTGTTGCTGTTCACTTTATATACTGTCAGTAATACCATATTTGGTTATTTTAATGAACCTTACAACAGCATGAGTGCCAGGTGTCTAATACTGTCATTAAAAATATTTAGATGTAGTATACCTTGAAAAACAGTCTTGCTTCTTTTTTCAAGGAATTTGTAACAAAAGAAGATAGGCAAGCACAGGTGTACAATGTAAGCAACCTATAAAAATGCAGTTTATAAAGCCTGGGAGTGTCAGTGCAAGAAATGTATAATCCCAGTATGGCCAAAAGGTCTCACTTGACCAAATCTGGTAAACAGGAGTGCTAGCTTTTACGAGTGTTAAGTGAACAGCGAGGGGGGGTTCCAGCGTGGGAAGGACCCAGAAGGACCATAAGGTCCATAAGGACCCAGTAACTGCAAGACCTCCAGAGAAAGCCTCACAAAGTGGCTGAGATGCTAGAATAGATATAGAAGATCTGGAGGAAGAAATACAAGCTAGAACTGATCTGTTAGTTTTCTTTTTCAACCGTTTCCATTAGTGCAAGTCTGTATGTTGTAACCATTTCTGAAATAAATAGAACTTCTTTCTGTCCCCAAATCTTATTCAGTAATACTGCTGAATGACTGGTCTGGCAACACCAAGTACTCCATTTCTCAGGAAACTGGAAACCCTTGGACGGTTGCTCACTTGATCAGTTTAGGGATTCCCAGGAACTATACTCCTTTATTAAGCAACAAAAGCTGAGCAGTAGGCTAGGGTGAAGGGTACCAGTCTTGTAGAGATAAAAATATAATTATTTTATAAAATAATTACAATTAGGTCCAATACATAGACAGATAAAATAGCTGTGTAGCTATCTACTCAGTTTTTACAGATGATGTTCTGGTAGATGATGTCCTATACTTTAAACAATGGCCAATGATTTTGTCTGCTTTATATGTCAGGCATCCACATGGAAATGTTAAACAGACCAATTTTCTAAGTGAAAATTACTAAAGAAAGATCTTTTGCAATAATTTTTCAACAGTAATGAAAGCCTGGCACATTTAGAAAGCCTATTAAAGGCACATATTTCTCACTCTACCACACCCAACAGAAATTTCATGGCAATGAATGAAATAGATTTTGAAATTACCATACTGCATTGCTAAGACAAAGAGTAGACGACAATCACACTTTCCAAAATGGAGGTTGAGTTTCTTTCAGTCATTTTCCTTTAGAATTTTTATTATAATTTAAAAAAGCAATTACCTGCAAATATGAAAATGAAACTATTGAAGTGAAAGGCAAAATAGTTGTCTCTAGATTCTTAATATGGTGACGATAACATACAAAGCTAAGTATGCCTGAGACGGTAATGGAAATTCAGAATTGTCCCTACCTTTAGTGGCACTTCCAAGGCTGTCATTTGCTGCAGGGACTCCATTGTTCTTTTTACCAGTGCTGTAAGGTAAATTTGAAAACCTACAGCTTTATTTTCCATGTTAGAATTGTTGTATAGAAAAAAAAAAATCTCATGCCTTATATTCTGTTATATAATATCTGCATTTCTACATTAAAAAAAAATTAACCATTTATAATTTTTTAAAATTTTTTTTAAAGTTAAATTTTATCTCTTGTGGAAGGTTCAATTCCTTATTTTAAACTGAATTTCAGGGTGAAATGTGGAGAAGTATTTAACTTATATATCCCATAAATACAGAAGCAGAGCACTAATATATTTTATATAGAGGTACAGCATGTCTGAGTGCTGTATTTCTCAGCCTTCAAGTTCAGTACTCTTAACAGTATGTTTGGTGACATTTTATATATTTTAATTTTCTTGTGCAGCCATAAAACTCAATTTAAAAAAAAAGCTAGGAAAAAAAGTACTAGAAGTCTGAACAGTCTAAAATATCTTCTTCTTCAAAGTAAAAAGATCAGGGCCAAATTTAAAAAAAAAATCTTCCCTGTGGGATAGTGGAGCTATCAAGAATCTAAACAATTAAACTTCAGTATGATTTACGTAACTTAACAACTCATCATGTCATAACACTATGCTCACTATTACTGTGAAAATGCATCTATAATTATTCCAAATCAATCATTTGGGACCAGATTTGTCATCCTTGGTCATGCCAATTAGTGTTTTGCTTGACAAAGATTGCTGCTGCAACACAATATGGTTCTAATAAAAATCACAGAGAGATTCAATGGATAAACGGCTTTTAAAAAAGAAGTAACTTTTGGCTAGTGAAAGTGAAATAGGAATACCAGGCAGCCCCAGAACAAAAGTTATTGAGCAACCTCCATTGCTCTGACAGGATGGCTGACTAAATAATATATGTCATCATGTGCCTTACAGAATTGAGAAATATCAGGGTATGCAATAGGTGGTGATAACTGCTAGACCGAAAACCACACGATTACTTAGCAGCTTTCTTTGAAGTTATCCCTTGATGCACATCACGGTTCTTTTGCGGCTGATGTTAGATGCAAAGGAGCTGCAAGAACTCTAAGAAGCTGCATGTGGTTGTTGCTTCGGCTGCTGCCGAAACCATTTCTAATGATGCCAGCAATGAAGAGTAGTATGTAGTGTTTTGTGTCACACCTGTGACACTGAGGCTCGCTTGATAATAATCATGAGGATAACTAGCTTCTGCCTGAACAGAAGTGGAGTGCTCAGACCGTGCTGGCTCACTCAGACTTGCGTGCTGATGAACTGTCATAAGATTTTCCATGAAGTCTGAATTATGCAGTAACTCAAAAGATCAGTGGCTGAAGTGCCATGGCTGAGGAAACTGAGACATTTGTTGACACATCTATGTACAACTATACCTATATATTTGCTTCATGTTAGATTTGAGGTAGTTTATGGTCCAGTGTAGGACATAGAATCCTTTTTGGAGAGCAGAAACAAACATGACAACCACAGATTGTGAAAGGGGAAGTGCTGGCCTAAATAATTATCCATTTAAAATCTAGTCCAAGTCAACATGACTATTAATAGAGAAGGGTTGGAATGCCTCCGTCTTGAGAAGCCCACTCTGAATTTGAACAAGCTGCCAGCTCAGGGAGGTCAGCAATGCAGCAGATGACGGGGCACTCTGACCAGGTGGCATGCCTTCAGAAGGCTAAGTGGATTGCCAGTCTGGGTAAACATTTTTACCATTGGTAAGCTCCCTACCAGGCTACGACTGCACACAGCTTTTGTGAGAGCATATCATCTGGATTCTGCACTTCTCATGCAGAATCACTCAGCTCTGTATGTTCCACCAAAGCAATTACGAACAATCTAAGGGCACACTCAACTCTGTGCAACTTAACATTTTTTCAGCTGTTAGACAAATAAACAGCAATAGAGCATGAGGGCAACGGGAGGAATAGGTCTTTTTGACAAAAAGAACTCCATAGGACAGCAAAAGAGGGAGCATGAGTCAGCGACATCGATTCATAGGCTGAAAGGTGTGAGGGGTATGATAAAGGGTGCTATCTGCATATGCACTGAGTTAGAACAGTTTTCCCCTCGTTTTCTAGACCTTTGAATTTGACTAGTTCCCTCCCATATAACTGTTATCCCCAAAAGGGGATTCATGATGATCAGCAATGATTGCAACACCTTTCTCTGTTGGTTCACATAGTTTTCACTTTAAGGCATCTGGCACGATCAGAATTCTGCTGCATCCTTAACTACTCTTAATTTTAGAAAGCGCAGATTAAAGTGGCCACATCAGTGAACAAACCTAATGGTTCCTCATTCACTTTGACAACCCATTAAAAACCCCTCCATGGGTTTGCTCCATTTTCTTCATTGTTTTTTTCTGTGTCAGTTCAGCTCCCTGTTCTTTTTCTCATGTCACACTGACTTCTCCATCTCTTCCCAGAGTTTAGTTGGTGGCATAGTAAAACCATTCATTTCAAGCAATCTGAAGTTGTTTTGCCTGTATTTCAGCCTTTTGAAATGATACTTTTGAAAGTATCCAAAAGATTTGCCTACATCTACTTTACAACAGATTTTGAATGAAATAATAAATATATAATGGTAACATAAATATCAAGAAAAAGCAGTTGGATTACCATTCCTGTTCAGTAGTCTGCTAAGACAGTAAACAGCAAAGAAGGAAGCATTTAAACTAAACTACGATCTTTGCAAAAACATAAATAGGTAAACTGGCTGAATACATTTAGGCTGGAAATTTAAAGTTCTAAATTTTGGAAAGATGAAATTCTGGAACAGTCTCCCGTGGGAGTAATTTTTCATATGGAGATGATCATTTATAAAAGAGACCATATGGCATGGTGGTATGTAATCGCAGGAGAGGTCCCCTTTAGTCCTATGTATGTAATATCTGATTCTCCCGCTACTCTCACAAATTTCCTTGAAAACTCTCCTCTTTCTCAAGGCTCAAAATAAACAATCCAGGCATACAAAACTGTATTTTCTTTGTCTCATATAGAATGTGGTCACTAACAAAAGTGACCAAAATGTTTAAATAGATCTGTCTCTACAACTCTTAAGGTTTTGTTTCTTTTCTAAGATTTAGATCGGAGGCTTTCGGGGTAATGATTATTTCTGTACAGTCAAGAATCTAGTATATCTAGGGCACATAAATTATTAATTTTAAAATGTTCCTTTGCAGCCAGCCATATACTGCAATAGCATCTGTAAAATGCTGTTCTCCCAACCTTTGCAACTTATCTCTCAAAACCCAGTCAGCTATTATGGGATTTGTTGATTATGCTCATTCTGGAATGTTTTTGAGTGCTAAGAATGTCACGTTAAAATATTATGTATAAAAAAAACGGTGACAGCAAAGTGAAGAGATCATAGTGGAACTGAAATTTTAACATATATTCGAAGATATATTATATTTTCGTGATACTGGCCAGAATAAATATGCTTTTTGAAAGTGTTGTGAATAGGAGCAAAGAAAAGACACGCATGCCTGCTGTGGAACAAAAGCTTATTTGTCCCTATCGAACTGAAGACATTTTTCAAGCTTATTCACCTATGAAATTATGACTCCAGAAACATGTCAAAGCTGGCCAGACATATGATCTATGGAATAGGGATTTTTGCAAATTGAAAGCTATCTGGAGGCATCTTTAGTTTATGCACCAGTGTTTTTTGAAAAAAGGCAGCTCAGAACAGAAAATGTCACTACCTTGTGATGACCAGTTCATTCTTTTGTTCTTCTGTTACTTAAGTTCCCTTTTGAACATGTGCACTTTTTTAGGCAGCTGCCTCAGTACCCATTAAGTGGGAAATTGTAGCAAAATAAAATGAAATTTCATGGAATTTGTACATGAGCCAAAAATTTGTATTGACAGATTTTTTAAAAATCTAAGATATTGTTCTTTAGGTAGTAATAATCTTATTTGATCTTAGTATAAAAATAAATAGACTTAGTTTATTCTGATTTTTTTCTTAGACTGGTCCTTTTGGTGTTCTTATATTTAAAGTAAGTATTTCAGCTGAAATATTTTATACCTGGTAAAATATCAGAAAAATTGTTTAAAACTGTATGTTTTATATGTACCAAATATAAGAATGGACACAGAAATTAACTTCTTTAATTCTATCAATAATGTATGAGTATAAATGAGTTCTAAAAAAAACCACCTTTAAAAATTGCGCTAATGCACTGTAATATCGAACAGTCCAACACAAAGTACTGGAATACACATATTTCTACAAAAATATGTTATTTCAAGTAGCAAGTGACTTTGATTTAATTATGCTTCTCACTAATGGATGCAATTAAGCAAGCATAGTGACAAAGAACAATTCACAGTAACCACCAATGGCAAAGATCACCTTTCAAATCCACCAGGTATATATGGAATACACATCAGAAGCCAGATCTTAGAGTTGTAACTATGGGTATCCCTGCACTGTAAAAGAAAATGATTCTACATTTCTTCACTCCAAAGTGTATTCCCCCTTTTAGCAGTAATGTATTCAGAATAATCAAAGGGCAAAGAGGCATTTCAAACAAAGCATGGAGAGGTAGTCTCAGAAATAGTCTCCATAAAATGAAAAATTGGGTTCTGCAGTTCCTGAATACTCTTCCAGACTCCCTAGACAGACTCACAGTTTGATTTGGGGACAGTTTGTCTACCTGATTACACAGACTTCAGAACTCAGAGATGCTGAGCCCTCTCAGATCCAAAAGCCCAGGTTTTGGCACTCCCAAAATATCATCTGCCTTTCCGCTTCCTGGGCTGCTGGGGAGCTCAGGATGTGAGGAAGCCAGACACACAAGCTGGCTAAAAACCAGGCAGATTATTGACGGTAAAGCTGACAGTCTTCTGCCAAAACCAAACCAATTTCTGCCAAATGTTTTGATTTGATCATTCCAGGCACCCTCCAATAGAAAGCGAGGATTTTTTAAAAGCTCTTTCGCTGTCTTGTTTTTGCCCTAAAGAGAGAATTGAGGCAAATAATTTACCATATCTTTGTGGAAAATTACACAATTCAGAGTAGTACGTGCTTTATTGTATTTCAAAGTATGTCAAAGCTTGGATACTCAAAGCCTTGTTATAAATAAATGATGTTTTGCCTTATCCATTCAGAGTGAACCGTATCCATACTATAAAACTGTGGGTGGTGGATTCTGTTTGAAGAAGGTATTCTTCCAAAATACAGATAACACCTAACTTAAGTTACATGCAGTATTTTGTGCAAAAGTAGATATTAGAAAAAAAGAACACCTTATTGCTTGCCCCTTGTTTATCAAATTCAAAAGATTCAAAATCATCTGTTGGGCATAGATTATTAGGTGCACTATAAATGGGATTTCTGTATACTGAAAAGTACTGAAAATTCTTATCGTGGCCTATGAAGTCCTAAGCAGGAACAGAGAAAGCACCAGCATTATGATTGCCTTGTGGCAATTCTCAGCCTTCACTCAGGAGTCTTAGAAGCAAATAGACATTTTAATATTGTAAAACAATACAAAAGAGACACTTCCATACGGGAAATGCTGCTGAGAAGGCATTCTGCCTAGTTCTGCCTAGCTCTGCACTACGATCTAACTGAAATAATACTATTTACCTTTATGTGCTTCATTTATAAATGTTAAAAGTATTTTAAGATTTCATATCCATTCTGCAAATAAGAAAACTGAGACACGTATATTTGCTGTTGCTTTCCTGAAAAAAGTAGATCAGAAGCATGACTGGAATCAGAATGTAAACACGCTGAATAGTAGGCCAGTGCTTCTTGGATCACAGGCCAGTGCTTCTTGGATCACACTAAATGCAGGAGACTAACACAGCACTGAACTGTAGTCTATTAAAGCCATCAAGCACTGCTCTTTAGCTTTAAGTCCACGTCTTTCCCTTTACTGAGCTTTCTCTCTGGATCATTAAGCTGCAGGCTGGAATCTGCAAGTCAGCAGATTCTGTAATTTAAAGTTTCTGAATGGACAAAAGCTCATTAGATATGTAAAGACAAAGCTGACAGCTAAAGAATATCGGCAAATAAAAGTAAGAGCAGCAAGGACTTTGGGTAAAGGGATGAAAAGTTTGGACTTTCAAAGCACTAAAGTGAATTAGGAGCACACATCCTACTGACACTCCTTCTTTGGTTTAAACTTTTGTTAGCAACTCCTGAAAGAATTGGAAAAGATTAGGAGAAAAGAGTCTTCCTATTTAGTTTCATCTGAAAGGAATCTAGGTCAACCGCTCTCAGACTGCTCCGTGATGTGACCCAAAACTGTTCACACCGTGGACTGGGGACAATACAGAGATCTGCTTCATCATCATACTCCTGACTGGAAGTTACATGCTGATGCAGATGCACCCTTTCTCTGCCTAGTCAGATCAAGGAAAATCCTCGTTAATGACACTGAAGGAAGAGCCAGTTTCAGTCATTTTTAAGCCAACTTGGATTAATTCTTTTACCAGTAGCAGAACTATTTGCAAAAGACAGAATCACAGAATGGTTGGGGTTGGAAGGGACCTCTGGAGGTCATCTGGTCCAACCCTGCTGCTCAAACAGGGCCATCTAGAACCAGTTGCCCAGGACTCTGTCCAGATGGCTTTTGAATATCTCCAAGGATGGAGACTCCACAGCCTCTCTGGGCAACCTGTGCCAGTGCTCAGTCTCACTCACGGTAAAAAAGTGTTTCCTGATGTTCAGAGGGAACCTCCTGTGTTTCAGCTTGTGCCCATTGCCTCTGGTCCTGTCACTGGGCACCACTGGAAAGATCATGGCTCCGTCCTCTATGCTCCCTTCCTTCAGGTATGTGTATACATTAATAAGATCCCCCTGAGCCTTCTCTTCTCCAGGCTGAACAGTCCCAGCTCTCTCAGCCTTTTCTCATAGGAGAAAAGCTCCAGTCTCTTCATCATCTTTGTGGCCCTTCATTGGACTCTCTCCAGTATGTCCACATCTCTCTTGTACTGGGGAGCCCAGAACTGGCTGCAGTGCTCCAGGTGTGGCCTCACCAGTGATGAATAATGGGGAAGGGAATGAATGAATGAAGAAATGAAGAAGGAAATTAATGTCTTGGGTTGGTCTTTAGTGTTAAGGAAAAGACATTTTTTCACTCTTCTGTTCTGAGGTAAGTGTGTATATCTGAAAGTTACTGTATTGCAGAATTTTCTTTTTTTCTTTGCCTCTTAGGGAAAAGTAGAGACAAACCTAAAAATCAATCTTCAATCAGCAGAATGAAATAAACTTCCATCTTGAACACTGAAGCTTGGCAGCCTATGTTAAGTGCAATGACAATTTTCAGACTTCTAGACTGCCCAAGTCCATTTCCTAAAGGTCATCTTAGCAACTTCAATTACCTGGTGATAGCTTTGAAGCAGAACAAGGAATTCACAGGTATGTTTGTTCTGCACACTGCAGCTAAACGTGGAGATACGCGAACTAGTTACACTGTGGTGTGTAGAGCAGACACATCTTGAGTATTTGAACTGGACTCTTTTTGTGTTTTCAGAAAAAATCCTCTAGTTATCATGCTTATATAGCAGGATAATTTATTACTATTATTCATATGATGGCTAGAAGTTTTTTCCGTTATACTGGAAAAGTATTGATTTTGCTGAATTTAATACAAATTCATACCAGTAACTGAGATCAGAATTCGATTTGATGAGGGCAGAATCTGTGATTTTCTCTATGTATAAGCAACCATGAACGATCTTTATTTTTTGAGTATATTCGTTTTATACTTAATGCAAATTGATGTAAAATAAGATAATAAAAATCCTTCTATGCTGTCTTACAGATCTCATTCAATATACTATACTTTCTAACTCCCAGCCTACGACACTTTTAGACATTGGCCTTTTCTGAGTAGATACTGCAATCTCTGATAAATTGTATGTGTTTTTTTAATTTAAACCAGATTTGAACTCCTGTATTTAGAGGTCAAATGTTAATATATTAGCCTAATTCATTCCAATGCCCCTAATATATTGAACTTAAATATTTCCCAGGTTCTTTGTTTTGATTAGATGGAGGTTTAATGTTCTCATTATGAACTAATACTCACAAGAGAGATCAGTGATGAAATAAGACTAATAAGGGAAATTGTACTGTTTAAATGAACGCAACACAGGAAGGTGAAATTAATTTTGTCTTAGATGCTTAGGTTATAATGGAAGATATTCTTGTATTGGTTCATTTAAAATATTTGTGACATTATGCTAATTGTTTTAGCCAAAGGTATTGTTGACTTTCAAACTAGACCAAAGTTTGTGAATAAATGTTTGGTGCCTACAGGAATAAATCCACTACTTACTGGAGAAGAGATCCGACAGCCTCCTATGTGCCCTCGTTTGCTAGCTAAATTTGTACCAGATGCTGAGACAAACTCTGGCTTAGGAAATAATGTCTGGAAGTAAGCCAGATGAGAGGATAAAAATGTAGGCAGGAACTTTTACTAACCCTTAACCTTGAAAGTTCCATCATAAAATTCTCTTAATATAAAAAAAGCAGTAAACTAACTTAGAAATTACAGTACATTGTATTCTTACATTAAGAATTTCATACTTCTTTATGTAACAGGCCCCAGTCTTAAGTATTTAGGAAGTTACTTTCCAAGCCATTCTTTTTAAGCTGGTTTATTTCCTTCTAAAACCCTTTGAAACCCTGGAGAAAGTATTATTATTTAGCTTTACAGGATTTACACATTGGATAGGGAATCTTGATAAGAAAACTAAATACAAATGTTGGTGAACTCCAGATGAGGAGTATATCACGTTTTATCTACATAAGAGCTAGTGGAAAACATTCCACTGAAGAGTGGTGGAAAACATTGAGAAAAATCTGCTTAGTATACATTTTCTTAATCATGAGAACAAATGTGTGCTGCTTCTTGTTACGTGAATTCTTTATCCTCTGAGAAATCACAGGTTATAGGGAGAAAAAACGGGGTGGGGGAGAAAGAGCAAGAGAGATTGTATTTACCTGAAAACTCCTGGATTTGAGAATCTTCTACTTCAAACAACAATTCGTCATGAATCTGGGCAATTAACCTGAAAAATTTCAGAGACTTTAAGATAACATATGCAAGAAATTTCTAACAGTGCTTTCCATTCATACCATCAACCAATTGTCACATGCACAATGGATACGTTAAAGTGAAAATAAACATCCTAAGAAAATGAAAAAATCATTAATGGAGTTAAGAGGATTGCCACTCCACATATTCGGAAAAAATAAAGGCCATGGTTGTAAACCCAAACTGTGCTTCTTAGCTTATAAATGTCATTCAGGGATTTGATGATGTGACAAGGTATTACTTAAAACCAATGTAATTTGCAGAAAATTGCAAGAAATTATAGAGACAGGCTATGTTTTGTTAATATAGCTTGTTTTTTCAAGTTGAGCTGGAATAAATGTGGTTGCAAATGGCTGGTTTTACTAATGCAAATTAGGTCAATAGTAAGAGTACTTGGCTCATTGGTATACCAATATTAACTCCTAGTTGGCCAGTGACTTGAGTCCTTTCCAGGAAATAATCTTTTCACTTAAGCGCAAAGTAGGTGTCCTCATGCTGACAAACAAGTGGGTTGAAGAATGAAAATGGAGGCATAGATATACAACCCGATCTGTTGCCTCTGCTATAAGGACAGTAGCCTTCATAAGGACAGAGCTGAAAGCAGTAACATCTTGAAAGCCATGCAACTACATGTACCTGAGCTCTTCAGTTAGAGCTGTTTTGTAATTAATTTATACTGCTGCTTTGTTTTTCTCTTTGTCTGTATTAGTTCTATATCGATAGGTCTCTTGCATATGGACTGTAACTTAATTGCTCAGTAGTTACAGGAATAGGACCCTAAATTGTTGGTTTGGGTGCAAAAGTACTTTCACAATGGAAATAATAAATATATTTTACTGAATCAAGTCCACGGCAGAATAGATGTAATCTAGCACATACAATCCTTGAGTGTAGCTCTCACTGAGGAAGGAAAAATACTGCATATCTGATTAGACTGTATTCCTACTAGGTCTATTTTATTAATTCTTTAATTATTGTAACTGGGAGTCTAAGTCATGAAACTGTACCACCTATTTCCAAATTGCTTTGCAATTTGTATATAACATTTAAATTAAATGCCCATTGTAGTCTTTTCTTAATACCTAGCAATTATTCAAGTAAATAATTCTTTACAAATGGCTGAAACATCAATATGGTTACTACTTATAACTTTTCACAGCTTTCAGGAAAATATCCTAAGATAGTTTCACACTGCCTTAAATTACAATGTGACATTGACTAACAGTGTGGTGAGCTCTAATAATAGATCTTAAATTATTAGTCACTTACAACACAGTCAGAAGCAGAGTGAAACAGATTAACATATTTCTAATATGAAATTGGGACACAGGATACAAAAAGAAATAGATGAAAAGACCAGGATCATCTGTAGCAAGAGAATACAGTTACACGAAAAGTTATAATTTCCAGTGCAAGTAAATTAATTAAAGCAAGAGATTCCTCATAACCATTGAAATGACATGTAAAAAGATATAAATCAGAAAGAACTGGGAACATTAAATATGAATATATTGTGAATCAATGTGAAAATAATTGCATTGATTAAACCAGTGCAATAAAAATGTGACAGACTGGTTATTATTTGTACCAGAGTAGTGTGTCATGCCTTCAGTCAGGATTAGAGCACCATATATTCTGAATATTGGGTAAGGAAAAGTCCTTTCTTAGAAGAACTTAGAATATACATTAAAAATTTCATCATAAATTTATCGGGATTTAGGAATGGAGGAAAAAGAATTGGATTTTCAAAACCACTCAGCATTGGATCAACTGATCACCTCATCTCCATGCTAAAAGTAAAATCGAGTTCAGAAGGAGCAGGGTTGGACCAGAGATCAGTGCTACCTTTCATGAGTCAGAAAACCTGTGGAAGCAATGTGAACTGAACTCAAAATTTCTGTCTGGACAGCACAATAGACTTGACACAACTCTATATGCTCCAGTTCATCTACTGAAAGCAGCATTGGTTCTCCATCTGGGCTAAAGGACCCTGTTTCTCAATGCTTATCATCCTGAATAGCACACACTATCAGCTTGGTTATATTGCCAGTTAACTGAGGAACTGCACACAGTTGCAGAATTACATCTACCCCATCTTAAACATCTGGTGATTAATCTGAAGTTTAGGACAATATTCTCTCTGCTAAAATACAGAACTAGAAGTTAGCATTGCTGGTTATCTGTCTAGCTCTGCTACTCTCCTGCTAAGCAATGCATATTCAATTAGAAAACGGGAATAATATTTACCTGAGAGATGCGAGATCTAAGAAATAAGTATTTCTAATACACTTCTATTTTTGAATAAAGATATTACGTAAGTTTTAACACTAAACATGATTTCCTAGCTTGATGCTGAGAAGCGGAATAGTATACACTATCTCCTCCTTAGTGTTCATCAGACAAGTTAGATTTTTTTTTATGATCTCTTATCTCTTTTTCTTATCCATCTCACATCAACTTAATGGGTTCTACTCTTGCAGGTTTACAGTACAAAGCCACCTGTATTTTTTCAGGGTTGTTAAAGAAATAATACTTGCATGCAATATGCTGTTCCAAAGAAGGAAGCATTCAATTTGACATCAATACAAATGAAAGAAAAAATCAAAGCAATTTATACATTCAAAATGCATAGCTTTCATCATTCCAGTGTATGCACCCACCCACACACCTTGAGTGAAAGAAGTTTGAAAAAACCTCTATACTTTTGCTTAATAGCTTAATTGAATCATCTCCACTCCGAGGGAATATTGAAATAGCAAACTCCTCTCATTATCTCTTGCTAAAAGGTATCGTAAACTAGATTAGAAACTGCAAACCAGGCAGATACTAGTATTTTTGTTGTTCTACAGATGATAAGAATGCCTTTGATTTGCAAGCTAATATTTTATGAACTATTTTCTTGATTGCCTGCAGATTAGGCATCATTTTTGATGAGTACACTCATGATTTCTTCCACTGAGAAACACGACCTCTGTCTGAGTATGACTGTGGTGTGCAACGGAGATACTGCTACAACCTGCACCTTCAAATGCAGAAGTATTTCTGTGATTGCCAGTCTGAACGTGGCTTTTGACATCAGTTTAGTGTGCTCAGCACACAATATCCTTCTTAAACTATTATGCTGCACTACAGAATTTTAAAAAGAAAATCTTTTTTATTCTCTTCAGCACTACATTCACCATTCTTCCAGTTTCCTATGAAACAACACAGAGACTAAACTTCTCAGGCCTCCAATGGATCCATCCAGCTATCATTACTATATTATAATCATATTATTCACTTATATATGCCAAAACAAATTAAAGTATCATCAAGAAATTTTTTTTTCAGAGTATTCTATTTATGAGGCCATACGGCCTCCTTATCGTGTATTTTTTCCTAGCACCAGGCCAGTTTGTCTAATATAAGAACAAATGAGGATTTTGTTTGTTACTGTAAGCCAATATATTCCAGATCTGGACTTCTCTGTCCTAAAGTACTGAATTGCAAGTTTTTCCATGACTACTTCAAATGCGTTGCCTAGAAATAAGCACATTATTGAAGTGACTTCAACAAAACAGCTATTACCTTATTGGCGAGCAACTGTATTTCTTTACCATTAAAGGAAACAACATTTTGTCTAAACTGCAAATGAGAGCACTGTGGCATGACATGCTGCAGTCTCTATTGAAGAAATATCCCGTAGAAGAGGCCAGTGTAGGATAGGGAAAAAAAAAACCAAGATCATCATAGTAGTCTTTCTCGGAAGCTGTTTTTTAACAGCCATGTGCAGTGTTTCAGGCCATTACAATGTGCCAAGAGATGCTCAAACTAATTAAATTCATGCTCCTTCTATAGTCAAGGGACTAAGGTAGGCTCTGACTTAGATGTTCTGAATTGACATCTGGAAAACCCCAACTCTATGCATTCACTTTGTGGGGGTACCATCTCCTAAACAGCTACCTGCACTGGATACCTGAAGTCAGACAGAGAATAGCCCTCTGTACGTTTTTGTGATACATTTTTGTATCACCAGGGAAATTTTTCTGCTGTTAACAAGACATCCAAAGCATAATATGGTCTAGTTTTCCAGACTGGTCTGCATGAAGATAATACAAAATATAAACCACCAATGAATTCCTACACATTAACTGTCGGTTAATTTACTCCATTGTTTGGTAACAGGCAATCTGGACCCGCCACATGCCTGTTCCAGACCCCTCAAAACTCACCTCAATCTCAGCTGCTGTCTCCTTTCACTTCCCTCACCACAGCCCCTGACACTCTCATGGGAGGTCTAACTAAGGACAGGCAGCACAAAGGAAGGGAATGAGACAGGCTAAGCCATACGTGTAAAATGCTAAGTATATTGCTTAAAGAAAATCTGAAAGGAGCTCACATATTACATTGAGCTGGCTGGTTTAAGAGTTTGAACAGAAAATAAATTAAAATAAGGTTTAAAATTGGGTAGCTAGGAAAGCTTTAAATAAGAGGGTCTGATATTGTCAGGCATAATGCAGTTGGACTCAATGATCTTAAGGATCTTTTCCAACCTAATTGATTCTATAATTCTATAAGGAACTAAGGGCACCTTATTCTGACTAAGAACCAGGCTGAGAGCCCAGACCAAAGTAGTTTAAGATGCTTCCTGTTGGTTAGCTCTACATCTTCAGAAAACAAATGGTGTGGCACCATCAGGTTGTCTGATTCTGAGCTAGAGTACTCAAGTGTAAAATTTCCACGAAAAATTACACATTTTATTTCTAATTTGAAGACATGCTGAGAATTAAATCATAACTGAACACGAGATTTCCTAAAGCCAAAGGATTCTCTTTGGAGAAGGAGCAAAAAAGTTGAGTTATTTGAAATCCATCATAGCTTATTTGTTTGAGTAAAAATTCTAGTTAAACTTAAAAAACATCCTACAATGCATTACTTAAAAACGTAAGATTATGTTAATAGTTAAGTTTTTATATAGGTACAATAAAAATATATATAAACATAAAAAAGAGTTACTAAAAGCACACTGCTTTAAAAAGGGTATTAATGATCACTTGGTAGCACAATAAACATTTAGAAATACTTTTAAAAATCAGTCATTTTCTATTCACACATGGTTTTCTTATTTAAAAAAGCACTATGTCCCCGATCATTGAAATTAATACCATTTTCTGATAAAACAGTATCAGATTTTATATCCCAAATATTAATATCCTTGTCTGTCATCCTATGTCATCCCCTTTTTTGATGAATAAAATAATCATCCAACTAGTAACAACACATTTTTTCATTTTGAATTTGAAACCTCTAAATGCATAATGGGAGACTTCAAAATTGCAGATAGGTGAGTACATGGTTAAAAGCTTTGTATGTAATGATAAGTTTAAAAAAATTCCCAAAAAAAGCATAAAAGCTGTTAAGTGGTTACAAAAAAATGATAAAAAGAATAAGATATTTTGAAATCAGATAAATGGGGGAATATGAAAAAAAAAAAACCAAATGGAAAGATGTTTTATGTTCTGTAACTGAAAAACAAGAACTTAATGACTTGAAAATTTGAGAAATTCATACTTAATACATTCATATTTAATAAAACAAAATATTGGTTTAAAAGGCATGTAATGAAACACATTGCCAGAAAAAGCCAGAATGGTTGCTCACGTAACAAACACTTGTATGGATTTCAAGAACATTTAGAAATTATGACATACAATGATTTTGGGGAAGACTGCTAAATCTTCTGTTTCAGAACTTAGATTCATCCCCACCATCGGAGCAAGACAAAAATCTGCAGACAGACAGGCTATCCTACTACAAATCTTACACCTTCCTCCTGAAGCATCTGCCACTGGCCACACTCAGCAATAATGGACCAGATGGATGTTGGATCCGATTCTTCTTAGAAATCTCTATGTTCAAAAAATGTATTTTTTTTTTCTCATACTACAAATACTACCTGTTATTTAATTGCTGCACAGTTTCCCCACAAAAGTACACAGATTCCAGTGGAAAGAATGCCTATTAAGTTGTCGTATAACTAAGGAACAAGGTTACGATAATTTTGTAACATTTTGTAGATTTTTCAGGCTTCTTTTGAAGCTGCATTTATAAGAATTTCTAATGTGTTAGTATAAAAGCTATACCTTAAGATATATCATGCCTGCATAAATGTTACGTGCATTAACTTTAATCTACCTCTTTCAGTGTTTCCGTAATAAAGAGCAATAAGATATTTTTACATTTTAACATTTTAACTACAAAAATTCAGCTAACTTGTGAAATTTGTTTTCTCAGCAGCTACATCATGAAGAGCAGGAAGCTGAACAGATGGTTAATTAAAGAGAATAGAATTTTCGCATGTACCCAAAGTGTTTTAAAACATACCAATCTAAAAGGTGACCTACAAAAGGTTTTTATAAATGAAAATTATTTATTTGTGTTGAATGACCCACATAAAAGAACATTGAAAAACCTGCTACATCATGAATGTCCTTTTTGGCTGTGATATTTAAGCATATTAAATATATTTACCTCTTTCTATAAAGAATAGATCATTATGACTTGTTACGGCTCACTATGCATGAAGTGTTCAGGTAACAGCTCACTAACTTGTGGATACATGCAAAATACTGCTGTGAATGCTTGAGGAAAGTAATATTTTGCTGTCACAGCATGCCTGGAAATACAATGTTATTTGGCCACTTTGGGAAGCAAAAATCTACATACTGCACTGGGACAGCAGCTTTGGAAAGCTCACGGTCATTTCTGACATAGCAGTATGATCTAGGATGTCTCCTTCTGCTACTGAAACAAAAGCATATGTCTGTGAAACAAAAATCTTATTCTCCTCTCAAGCAGAATCCAAAGCTTTTATCTTTTCCCTGTGATTCTATTTCTCCAGTATTAGGCTAAGGATAAAAGTTGACAATCTTGCTTGAGTTAATCCTTTAGAGCAAATCTGCAACCACATACTGGGAATTGTGGGCAGAGTACCAGAGCAATAAGGATTTACTTGAAAATCCCGGGTAACTGCTACAGAAGGAACATGAATAAAAACAACTCTTTAATTCCTGAAGAAACAGACAAAAGGACATAAGATTTATGCCCAGAATTAAAGAAAATCATCACACATAGCAGCAGCACTAAGCAGTTTACTGAATGTATTTGGTTGAAGCCATGATGTAATCAAGGAGTTGGTTTTATTAGTATATCCTTTTGTATGAATCTGAGAAACAATAAGCAGTCAATAAAGTACTAATGCTTGAATCCCTACACACCTTATAAAAATGCCTCTAGGTCTGAGCAATCTGATCTAGTTGAAGATGTCCCTGCCCATGGCAGGGGAGTTGGACTAGATGACCTTTAAGGGTCCCTTCCAACCCAAACCATTCTATGATTCTATGAGTCTTGTGTCTAACTAAAACTGAAGCTACTTCCAACAAATAAATCATTTGTGATTTATCAAATGATTTGTATCTGAAAAAAATCCAGGTCACATAACACAATGCTTGTTCCTGGGACGATTAGGGCTGTTTCTAACTAATTTAGCGATCTGTGTAGAAGCGAGCTGCATTTACAGTTCACCAACTCAGAAAATCATTAGGTTGATTAAAGTGTTTGTTCCTTGAGGAAGACATACAAAACCTCCAACATCCACTGCTTTTGAATAGCAGCTGGGACCAAGAAAATAAGATCGTGCCTTTTCCTTTTATTTGCTGGGCTCCTCCTTTTCGGATCATTCATTTAATCTGGCCTGTTGCTGAACCTGTCTCTTTAACTAGGCTCTGGACATGCTGAGAAGTAAAGCTGTGTGTTCGTGGCACAGGTCCAGTGCTGAAGGAACAATAAATTGGTGAGAAAGCAGAATTGCTGGATTCACACCAAATTACTCAATAGTTCTGTAGACTTGCTAAATTTAATTTGCATGTTGTTGGATATTATCATCTTTAATGACTTTCTGAGAAGTCCATGTAGCACCAGGTAGACTTTGGGTAACATCAGTGAATCTTCAGCTTACAAAGTGATAATTTTTACAAGAATTGCTATAGGCAGCAATCCTTCCACAATTTGCCAGCATCCTTCTTTCTTACCAAGTTTCCATGCATCTGCCACTGCAATCATGTTTTAAACACTGAAAATAACTACAACTGTCCATCTGAGTTCACCAAGTACCTTTTCACTCTCCTCAATTCCATAAGTCTTTCTTTCAGCTGCTATTGTATGCCTTGATCTCACTTCAGAAGTTTCTTTGCTATCATCTGCCTGCAGGAAACATTGTGTGGAGGTTCTGTGAATTGTATCGTACAGGTAAAAGCTGGCACTTGAATAATTTATGTCAGCAGCACATTTTCAGTAAGCAACTTGGCCATCAGTGGCAGAACAGCATCTTAACAAAGATCTAGGTAATATGGAAGAAGTCTGAAGAAATAATTTGGATTACTCGTCAGCGCCACGCAAAATGCAGAGATGTTAACACTGATGCCAGTAGCTAACCCATACTAATATCAATTCCTTATCATACATATTGCATTTAATGTTACTTTTCCCCATGTAATATTACTTCCAAGTAACTGATTGACTTTTTATTGTCAACAGCGTAAGTTGCTAGGCTGGCATTTGAATTAAAAGATGAAGAAACACAAAGAGAAAAATGATACTGCTTGTTGACAGAACAGCCATTGATCAACCACAGTGGAACATACTGTTACATTAAGAGGGCCCCTCTGATGAAGCATCATGAAAATGTAACTTGATTACCCTTCCCAGACTTCCAAATGCAATATCATATGTGCAAACAATAACTGAAAATCTACTGACTACTAGTCCTACAAAAATGAAGCTTCATACTGTTGGGTCAGAGCTTGCTCACAGCTGAACAGCTTACAGCGTATGAAAAATGAATGCAGTGCTGTCAGTGGAGAAGACTGCAAACATACCTGCAAACTAACACTAAAAACTGTAAGACCTTGTCTAGAATTTACTTTTTTTTTTTTAATTATTTCCAAGGTAAGGAAGACAAAATGTTGAGTGTTAGCCACTACTTGGCTATGCCTTATAGGATACTGTCTCTCAGTGTAAATGTGGAGTTCATAATCACTTCTAAAGCATATATTAAAGATATTTCTCTTTGATATGCTGTTCACAGTGAAAACCCTGTTTCCAAAATTAGAAGTTCTAATAGGGAAAAAAAACATACTTACAAGGGGGTGAAGATAGAAGAAAAGATAGTAGTATGCTATCTTTGGAATTAATACAATCTGATGTTATGATAATAGGAGATTGATTATATTTCTCATTTTGGAAAAGCTACTGTGCATTCCTACTGTTACAACAACAGCACCAATTATGTATACACTTCCTTTTAACAATATTTTTCAAAGCACTTTACAAAGGATGTTAGGATGATTATCCTGACTCGGCTGATAAGAAAATCAAGAAACAGACCACTGAAAAAATAACTAACTGAATGTCACCTGGCAGACAAGTGGAAACACAAATTTTCAAGTTTCAGTCCCGTACTCTTTTGGCAAGATCACAGTGATGCTTTCAAACGGCACCGTCCAACCAGATGAGTGTTCACAGAATTTATAAAGGCATTGATTGTGCTTTTCTGACAAGCCTGGCTTGTAAGTACCTACTAAATATTACAGCAAGGAGCCATTAGTGACTATTAAAAGGCTCTCCTTTAGCAAAGCCATCCAGTTGTTAATGGCTGGCAGGAGTTCAAAATTCCAGTTTAGAACAGTCTGTCTCTTTTAGATGCCCTTGCAGTCTTGGTCTTTCCCAGCTGTGACATTTATGACAGGAACAAGAAGGATAGGCAGTGATACATTTCTGATGTCTGGTGTAGCCATCCCTCTATGCTTTCACAATGCAAGGAAATTCAACATGTGAAACTTCAATACTTCCCCATGTTGTTACCTCCTTAGACATTTGGTGACACTACTTCTTTAAAAGAAATAGTTTTGAGAAAGGACAACCCAAGCAAAATTTTCTGTTGAGAGAAGAAAACATTCACAAGCTTTATCAGACACGGCATTAGTCGCAAAAAACTTTGGCTTTCTCAGAATTACAACAAAAGCTAGTCATTGAACCTAAAGATCTGTGTGCTAGGTAGGAACTGCAGAAGGGAGTATATTCTTTGCCCTCTCACCACCTCCACTTGCCTCCTCCATTACAGTTGTTGGCTGCTTGTCCCAGAAGGCAGCTGCTCTACCACTAATCTAACTCAAAGTTACACCTGCTACAGAAATTTTCAACCAGGCCACAGCTGCCAGATTCTGGTCTCTTCATACAACTCAGGCAGCAGAAAGAATTAAAATCAGCACAGAGAATCTGCCCCAAAATGTACAATGCAGTATGTTACAGTACATCATCCAACATTTAATATATAAATGTATCATTGTCTGAATGCATGCAGTATCACCACCAAAGAACCATTTCCCATTTCAGATTTGTACTAGCAGGCCACTTACTTGTTTTTTTTTTTTGGTAATAGTTCAATGGTATTTTCCTCAAAAAGTTGCAAGAACACTTAAGAGTGTTACTCAGAACAAGTTTTATTTTTGGCATAGGAGTGACTCTACCTTTGAATTCAACACATGCAATTTATATTTGTAATTAAAAATTACATTTTGAAACATTGATCAAATAAGACATGACTGCTGTGTGTAAATGATACACACACAAACACAGAGTATTTATAGGGTTAGATACTACACATAATTGCAAAGTATGTTTGGAAGGCCAAGCCCTGTTACTTTGTACTGACCTAAACTCCCACTGAAGTCCTGAATACATGATTGCTACGGTTAAGTTTTTATGATTTCCCTTCCTGAACGACAATAGAAACACTGATGTTCTACACTACCTGCTATCTCTGCTTTTATCTGAACTTCTACTGCAAAAATTCATGCTCCACTGGATTGTTTACTACAGCATTACAAAAGATGAGAGTCCATTTGTTTGGGTTTTTTTCTGCACGTTTGCCTTTAAAGTATCTTTCTATTGCAGCAAATAATAATGCTCACTGACTCTCTGCACCGTTCCCTCCATCTTTTATTACAGGAAAAGTAGACTTCATTATTTCTGCTAGTGGCGTGAAAATCTTGAGGACGTTCTGTGATCTCCTACCCAACTACGAGCAGTCACAACAGAAGAGAATCATGATGACCTAGCTTTTCTTTAGCAAAGGAAAGCCATCTATACAAGAATAAAAAATGTTCATTTATTTTGCTTGAGCACTGGTTTCCTGATTCCTGTTTTTTTCCCAGCCCATTGAATGTTCAATTCCCATTGTACAATACACTCAAAATACAGGAAGGATATGATCAGTGGGCTTGATTTCAAAGATGCGGAACTACCACTGAACTAGATCTGACTGAGTTTAAATGGCCCCAGGGCACTTCGTCGCCTTGGGATGGATTTACAGATCCAACCGTTTAAGCACAAAGATATAACTGAATATATAAAACCATCCCACAAGTCCTTGCTTGTTAAAAGATTCAGAGGCATACATGATATTTCTACAGCTGCTTAAAATGCCAGAAACACATTCATTTCAACTAACTTTGTTTTAAAATCAAACAGTTTTGCAGTCATTCATTACTAACCTGGCTGTTAAGGTCGGAGAAACGACAACAGAGGTAAAAATCTCCACCATAGCCATTTTACAAAGATCAGCTGCAGATCCTACAACAGAAAGCGATCTGCTTTTAATTTAAAGCATGCAAAAGGAAAATCTTCTTGAACTATGGCATAGAAATGAAAAACACCTGAAGATTCTGTATTATAAGAATTTGCAAAACTAGCAGATTCAATTCATGTAATATGTGAAACAGATCATAAGATTAATAAATAACAAACTAAATAATTACATGTTAATTAAAAACAGAAAATAATAATATGAAATGATGTGTTAATTAAAGGTGAATTTGTCAGTCATGGCCATGAGTTGAAAACTGCTTTTTATAAAAAATGTCTGAAATTATCTAACTCTAAATTGGAATTAAAATTTACTTATAAATAAATTAAAATTTAATGTCACAAAAGGTTAGAACATTGTTTCAGTGCTACATTTCCATTTGGGAACTTAATTTTATGCTTTTTCATATTTCCATGTGTATGTAATGTATATTCATTACATTACAGTGTTAAGAGCAGTGGTGCATAAAACAGGGTCATGTTACATAATAGATTACGCGTTTCTGGTGATCAAGACGCAGAATGATTCTCCAGGCCTGCAGTTTGGTAAAAGGGTCTGTTCTGAACCATGCAACAGGGGTTTAATACATTTTACATACAGATTTATCAGATAAAATACAGAAACAATCCTTTAAGTAAGGATTGGAAGCCATAGTTCTCCTCGTCCCATCAGATATCCTAAATGTACTAGACTGTAGACATCTTCCTTTTCGCATCCCCTAACTCAATGAATTTTGAATTCCTTCTTCCAAATGGGTCAACTTCCAGAGCAGGGATAAAGAACTGCCAGGTAGGCAAATGGTAAGGGTACTCTGCTGGGAGGTAATGATAGAATCATAGAGTCACAGAATATCTCAGGTTGGAAGGGACCCATAGGGATCATCAAGTCCAACTCCCTGCTCCTTGCAGGACTACCTAAAACCAAACCATATGACTAAGAGCATTGTGCAGATGCTCCTTGAACTCTGACAGGCTTGGTGCCATGACCACTTCCCTGGGGAGCCTGTTCCAGTGACCGACCACCCTCTCAGTGAAGAACCTTTTCCTGATGTCCAATCTGAACTTCCCCTGACACAGTTTCATTCCATTTCCTCATGTCCTACCGCTGGCCACCAGAGAGAGGAGATCAGCACCTCCCCCTCCGCTCCCCCCCTTGAGGGAGGTACAGACTGCGATGAGGTCAGCCCTCTGCTTTCTCTCTGCAAGCTGAACAAACCAAGTGACCTCAGCCGCTCCTCCTAAGTCTTGCCCTCGAGACCTTTCACCATCTTGGTCGCTCTCCTCTGGACACAGCCTAATAGTTTGCTGCCCTTCTTATACTGAGGCGCCCAAAACTGCACACAGTACTCGAGGTGGGGCTGCACCAGTGCAGTGCCAAGTGGGACAATCACCTCCGTCTACCAGCTAGCTGTGCTGTGCTCAATGTACCCCAGGACACGGCTGACCCTTTTGGCTAAGAGAGAATATCTAAGAGATCAAGGAGATAGACTTAACATCTCTTCTTTCTTCATGGTTTTCTATGACAAACTGCCTCCTCTGAATCCCGTACTGAGACTCTGTTTTACTCATTAACTATATCAAGTGCAGATCCACAGCTGATTATTGAGATGGCTATGTCAAATACCTATCTTGTTTTCTGTTCAAATGATGTGTCAAACTGATTCAATACAACACAAAAAGGGACACATTGATATAAGAAGTAAGAAAGGATGTTTCAGCAAGTCAGGTAAATATCTTCTTAGGGATTGTGAGAATAAAATTATGTAACTGAGCATTTAGTCCATCACAATACATATGTTCTATATGTATTCTTCATGAAACAATGTAAAGTAATAAAATACAATGCTATTTTAAATATTTTAAAAGAAAATAATTGTATTCTTCTGGTAGATTTTGCCACAATTATAAATAAATAATAAAAAATAAAATAAATGGTTTGCTCTATGTGTTTAGGTAGAGCTGAATTATAACTCAAGAATATTATGCTGTACCTTGATAAAGACTATTGAACTGGGAAATATTCAAAAAGAGAAAAAACACTATGAAAGAACTGTGGGAAATCCAGTTGTAGTAAGTTAAAACTGGAACTCTACGTATCTCTCAATATTGTCATGCATCAGAAGTCTTCTGCTGTCAGTTGCTGCTACCATAACCAAAATGCAAACTGGTTAGATTAATTAGACTATTAGACATAATCATAAACACATATATTAAATGCAGTTTAGTACACTAACTGTGAGAAAATATTTTAGCATAATTTAGAATGCTTTTACAGTCTTAAAACATTACCTCATAGCTGAAATCCTGAAATTAAAAAATCATAGTCTAGAATGAATTTTTTTATAAAATTTGGGAATGCTGAATATTTTAGAGTTTTTAATCCTTGCTTCATCACACCTTCTAATATTACATGTTCTGAATAACAGTTACACTATTTTTCATCAGATTTGTCCTCCAGTATTATTTAAACAAACAGCGAAATATGATAGTCTTATTATTGTAGGTACATGTAAGTGAGTGTTTTGTAGAAAGCCGTATGACAGCTTAGCCTCAGCTCCAAGCTCTTTGGACAGATGGACATAAGCAAGTGCTGCTCAGAAGGCTGTATAGCTTTATTAATGCTACACTGTACACTCAGCAGGACTCGCTGCATTAGCTCAAGCATTGTGCCTTCAACTGGAGAGGGCTGCTGGCCAGCTGGATGGAAACCCAGGTAAACTGAACACAAGTCTCTGGAGAAGGTTGTACAGGCATGCCCAGGGTTATAAACATGCAAGCTTTTTGCGGATTTTATAAGGATATTTTAAAATTCTACAGTTGAGTGCCTACTACAGCAAGGCAGCCATCACTTGAGCACAACTATTATTCAAGCAACAGGGTATATATTAGAATTCTAGATCTGTACATATCCTTGCAGAGACAGTACTTAAATTCAGTTACTAATTATAAGGGAGTGTCAAACATGATATAAATACTTAAGTCATTTTTAAAATGAAACATTAAAATGAATAATATTTGGAGAGGAAAAAAAAGAAAAACCACATGATCCTTTCAAAAGGAAAATTCAAATCACTTTATAAAAAGCACACCATCACCATGTCTAGAAAGCGCTTTTTACTTGCCTGTAAATTGTATGCTTCCAACATAACTTAATGAAAACACTGTCAGCATCATCCAATTAAAAAAATAATTCTTCCAAGGGGTACCTTGGTAGGAGGGATCTCAGTCTTGGACTGCCAGCTCAGTTTTTATTTTTTTCTTTAGGGGCTAAATTCTGTACACGACTGAGCCCCAAGCAATTTAAACAGTGTGTTAATGCATCAGATTAACTAACTTTTGAGCACTTCATGCTGATTTTTATGTTTCCAACCTATATGGCAAATTTGCAATGTTTTTCTGTGAAAAAACACCTTTTTTCTTGCCCTCCACAGAATTAAGTTTGAATGTTCCTTATAAAGAATGAGTTGGGTTTCAAAACAAATAATAACAATGCACGACTCTTGTAATGTTGTCTATTTCTTAAACAAAAGCTATCTGGCAAAATACAAGCTAGAATCTATAAGCAGCATAATCACAGAAACACTGTTGAAGTAAACCAGAAAGGAAAATATTTTAAGACAGCAATATATCTGAAGCACTGAATTCTAGATATTCTCTCTATACATAGTTTGTATTTATACCTACATTTAACTATCACAGAGCACTATAGTATATTAGAACATTGATAATGTTATTATTATTGTTATGATACTGTTTACTGGCAATTTCCAAGATAGACAGAATACATCATTTAAACTTCTCTTTTATAGTAAAACTCATGCCTCAGTAGTCTACTCTATTAGACGAATATTCATTCTTTTGAGATTGTCAGAGTTGTTGTGCACTAAAGCCAAGCACAGATAAAGAGATGGGTAGGTAAGTAGGAAGATAGGCAGGCAGTTTTTTACCTTGAACAACAAAATTGACAGCCTGCCTCTCCGCTTGAGTGCGTAGTTTGTAATCCTGTGCATTGATATTAGCCAGTGGTCTTTTACGTCCCATTATGGAAACCACGTAACCTTGTAGGATTTAAATAGAAATTAGTATTCTTAGAGCAATTAAAATTAAATTTCAAAAACTCTTTTTGAAGATAATATAGACTTTTTGTAATTACATGCTGCCTGAGTCAATTTAATATTTTGCCCTCTGAAAATAGTCAGAGCTTCTCTTATTTAAAACTTAAATGCTTATTGTATTTTTGGTCTAAGAATTATTTCATTCAGAGAATTGATACATGTTATACAACGAAAACTTCTGTTCATTAAAGCTGTATTTTCATTAGGAATGTCTACTGATACACTAGCAAACTCTCTCTGTGGGAGATGAAACTATAAGTACCTAGCAGAATTAGCTATCTATTAGCAGTCATAATTAGAGCTTTTCATGCAATGAATAGTTTACTTGGGAATAGCAAAGAAAAATCAATTTGTAGAGTACTTAAATCATTAGTGAATATTTCCCAAAATTATCAAATAGTTTTGGGGAAAAAACCCAAAGTTACAACTTTTTTTCCATTTTCTTTATGTGGTACTTTCGTGTCCCTTTCACAGCCAAACTTCCTTAACTCTAGTGTGGTGGGTTTTTTTAGTTTAAAAAAAACACAAGAAAACACAGTTAAAGCTTTATGTTAGGCCTAATGATGTATTTGGCCAAAACAACTATTTTGGAAGGCAAGTGAGAGGAGTTGAGAGAGGAAAAGAGATGTGAGGATCCTCTTGTCAAAATAACACACACAAAACCTTATCTCAGCTTATCTTCAAAACTAAACTTCTTTTCTTATTTTAAGAAAAATGAAAAATCATCCATGTTAAAAATATATCTTTACAAAATCTTTCGTAATACTTCTGATCACCTTGACTATCCACGAATTGTCATTAGATACCATGGAAGTTCAGACTGCCAGAGAGTTTCATCTCCTCTTTGGCAAAAAAGATACGCAAGCACATGTGGTAAGGAGACCTCTTCAAACGCAAAGCTATGACCTTACTATGGACAACACATATCCAGACTTATGTGCAGAGGATGAAGATGGTTCTGCTGAATTAATAGAGCTTTCTGCAAATTAGTGTATTTCCAGGAGTGCTGATACCAAAACTACCAGTTTTGGAACGAGGAGCTGAATTATCTGGAGGTTAGGATATTCTTTGGCAAATCATTCTTCCCAACTTAACTAAGATTTTCCACGAAGAACAGTATCTAAAGATGGAATTCTTGAAACATGGGATTCTCAGGGAAAAATAAGTTTACTGTAATATCCTTATTCCTGCATGGTATGTCCCCACAACAGAATCGCCCTTGCAATACTCATAGCTGATGAGCATCCCCAAACAGATAACATCTTTTACATAATAGTGGCAGAGTATGCTTCTGTGGTCAAAGATCAATCTGCAAATACTATTTGAATGAGGTCTTACTGTACTCTTTTTAATATGTTGATAATTTCATCGAAAACCAATAACAGTATAACAACATGTATACAATACACTAACAAAGATTATGTTCATCACAAACTAATATTATTTATATGCTTATCATGTCTACACGGAGTATCAGACATTCATAACACCTAAATAATATTAGTCAGGAGGGTGCTGTTCACCTTTGAACTGCAGATAAGTAAAGAAAAGTTACCTTATAATGAGCTCACTAGGTTGGAATGTTTTTGTTGGAAAGTTGGAATCTGAGGTGGATTAACAAGAAAAGTATTAAATAATGTTGACCTGCTGCAGATTTTTTTGAGCTTGTACAACCAAAACAGATTGTTCTTCTACCATTAATGGCTAAAACAATGGTTTGTAGATGGGAGTGAGAGGAGGAGTAAGTACTAATTAGACAAGTGTCTTTTGATGACAATCAAGGACGTTAGCTTTGAGACACTTGTCTGCTAAACTCACAAACTTGATTATCATAGAAGTCTGGTTATTGAAATTCATTCACCTTTAAGAAAAGAATGCTATCTTATTTTAAATAGATCAAAGAAATATATAGTAATTGTGTAATATTTTGCTAGATATGTTGGGCTTAATTATAGCTAAAAATAGATTTTCAGTAACTTCACTTTTCTTTAGTAATATTAATGAATGAAGGAATGTAATTGTGTGACACAATGACAGTTGATGCTTCCAGTAGATTTTTAAGCCCTACAAAGTCGGGATACTATAATTTTCATGACTAGAAGTGGTATGTTTCTATCATGACACTCACCCATACAATGATGGCTAATATTATATTGCACATGTACTATTTATTTGCTACAAAATGTCTTGGTACAGTATACTGTACTAAGAAACAAAAGAAATTTATTTTGACAGTTCTGCTAATAAGCTTTTAAAAGAAAATATTTCAAGCAGCTGTATTTTCTCTCCTCAAATTACTGCACTCCTAGGATTCACTAACTATAAATGAATATGTAGACTAACAACAAATTTGATGCAAGAATAGTTTGCAGCTGCTGGCTCCAAGAAGCACCCTGTACACACCTGTCATCACAAATACCACCTGAACTTCAAGAACATAAATTCTGACTGATGCAAAGAAAAAATACGTTAAAAAAACCTGGCTCTGTAAATTGGCTCTTTGACTAAATGGCTGAACTTCGACGGTCCGGCAGCCATGTAGCGTATTTATTAAGTAAAAGATTCCTTGGGCTTTTTTGTGTTGGAGTACATTATATGTCAAAATGATGCAGCGTAACTTGACATTAAGTACGGTTCACTCTGAGAACAGACGTCTTATCCTGTTAGCATCTTTCTGAGAAAAGGAAGACAGGTTTAGCCAGCTCTTTTTAGGCTTAAAAGAGAAAAAAAACCCTGATTCACCAAGAAATTATACTCCATCTTTTTTCTTGTCCTATAACTATCTGAATTTTGGTCAAGCTGAATCTTTGTCTTCACCACTGTCACACAGTGCTGATCAGTAAACAAAAATATGCTTACAGGCTCTGGATTACCTTTATTTCGGCATTGTTCAATGGTTTTCTTTGTAAATTCATGTACTTTCTCGTATTTTTGCATAAAACTCTCTATAAATTGACTGGCTTCAAGAGGAGTAATTCCCAGGCAGTCAGCAAGACGTTCTTTACCTGGTGGTATGCAATAAAGCAGAACAGAAAGCCCCTACATACAATAGCACTCTTACATTCACAATTAGTGGAATTAGTTAAACTTTACTTATCTCTATGAAAGAGGATGGATCTGATATACTACAGTCATATTTCAACAAAGCAAATGTTTTAACTTTGAACTTGAATGTTTTACTGAAGTTACTGGTTTAAGAATATACTTAATAAGAAGTATATAAGAAGTATGTAATTAAGAAATTCCTAGTTATAATTTATACCTATAACGTGGTTGAAATCTCTTTTGTTCACAGAATTTTATTGCTTTAAGTATTATTTTACTAGTTCAGTGTTGAAACCTGCAAACTTTGAGGAGCAGATAAAGAATTTGAAATCAATTTTAAATAAACACAAATGTGAATGAAGATCTAAAAAAGGATGGAGATGTGGATAGTTGAGTTTAGTTTGAATTTTTAGATTTGATATAGAAGTCACAGAAAAACTTAACTGCTGAAGCAATCAGACCAAGTAGCCTCATTTTAGAAAGGCAGTTAGGAGTCTGAGTCTCACGGATTTCAAACACTCTTAGGCTCCTCAATGTCTGTAAAAATCTGGGTCCAAGTTGTGAGATAAAAGGGTTGGAAAAACTAAAAACAGAAGTGAAAAGTGTTTCAACAGAGAGAGAAAGGAATAATAACTTTTGGATAGGATATAGATGCACAATATATATTATGTTGAATCTAAAAGCATTTATAAGATAAGGTGGAAAAAAGCTGAAGACAGTTTTCCAGAGTGTGAAAATATAAACTAAGAGCTACAGTTACATACATCAACATTAGTCATATGATGTTTGAAAGACAGATATATTTATGTCAGCTGCACAGCAACACAAAACCAGCATTGTGTCTGCAAATAACATAAACTGAGAGGCGACGTCTCGAGGCACCAAAGGCAGTAATACTGTCAAGAAAAATTATCTAGCATTTTTGAAAGAGAGAAGATTTCAGCCACCTAAATGCCATCACTGTCAGTCTGATGTGCATTTCAGAACAATTCTGTAGCATTTTGTTCTCAGTCATGCCAGGATCTGCACTGAGCTGCAGGAACACCAGTCTGGACAAGGTGCTAGAAGGAGAAATTCACAAGACATCCAGGATGACTCTTGCTGAGCTATTATAGGTCTATACTTTTATTTAACACCTAATTAATTTGGTTTTTCTTCCTGGGTCAGCATATGACAAATCTATCTACTAAAGCACATATCGTTAACGGCTAGGAGACTGCTGTGGCTTCCTTAGAGAACTGTAACATCTAAGTTTGTCCATGTTATCCATCTAAAGAACTAAAGATATACAGAACAAAGTATTGCATAAAATGGTAGGAAAATTAGGACACAATATCAGTAAGGAAGTCTGAAAGGTTCCACGGAAATGCAGTTCCTGGGAAGCAAAAAGAGGGAAATATACAGCCACGTAACTGCGTTAGATCATGTTCCAAAATGCAGGAGCATAGGCCATGCGAAGCAACGCTCAGGAGTGGACTAAAGTTTCCCTGAGCGCTCTCCTTGAGTTATCTGTGCCAGAGGAATTGTAGCAGCAGCCTATGAGTTTTAGTGTTCTCCATTCTGTAATATCATCTTTCAAAACTGAAAATATTATTAGTTTCTCTGCTTTTCATTTAAACACCTTGACATCCCCTGTGTCAATTCAGGGCTTGAACATACTGCCATTGAATGGAATTAATTCCTTATTCTACAGATGTTTAAGTTGTCTGTGCTTTAGTTTTACAAGATGACCGAGTCAGAAGCAGGTGAATTGAATTGCTCCAAACCAAGCAAAAGACAGTAATACTGTCATGCCTCTCAATATTTGGTGTATTTATTAAAGTACCAACTCCTAGACATAATGAGACTCTTCTTTATTATACTATTTTCTATCGTCCAGGATTATAGAAAAGACCTTGAAAATATGAACGAAGTGTAACCTAAAGCTAAGAAAACAAAAAGAAAAAAAAGATTACTATTTACTACATGAAAGATTTTCATTAACTCCTGTAAGCATAATACAGGCAAGCTCCTTAGGGAATGCTTCTGTGTTTTTCAATCCCAAAAGAAGTGAAATAAATATTATTCACATTCTTCAGTTGTATAAAAATGTCTCCTTAATGAAAAGTTAGCCATCTTTTGAAGGGAGACAAACTGTGGGTGGAATTCAGTCCATCAATTTCAGGTATCTAACAATAACTTCTTGTCAGCCCAGTTTCCATCTAAATAGTTTAATGATATCGTTCCATGTTATGTCTTAATTAGGATCTGATCACACTGCTAATGAACTGAAGCATCTTACTATCTTCCAGGTGCTTCAACTGCCCTCATTTGAGAGACAGGGAGACAAAGCACAAACGAGTAAATGGACATATTTAAATCAAGCACTGCTGCACTGAAATGTTTAGTGCCCGGTACAGAGCAAGTGAGGGAGTGCCAATTCTCTGCTTAATCTAATCATCTAAGTTCTCTATAGCATGAGTAGACAGACATAGGCTCTACTGAGGGAGGCTCTAGCCCCAGTAACTGAGGCATTTCCTTTTCTCCACTGACTATATGCAGAACAACAGGGCATTCAGTCAAGTATCTGCCTGTTCCACCCAGAGTGAAAGGAACAGATAGGAAATGTGTGGACCATTTGCGTGGACCAAGGAGCAGGGGTGCTAATGCTTGCATTTTGTAAAATAATCTAATAGTGAAAACATTCAGGCTGGAAATGGGAGATTTGATTCCAGTCTCAGCATGGGAAGGTCTGAACTGACATTGCAGGGAGCTAGTGCTGGGCTTTTTTAATACAGATTTTAAACATAGATGTTTAAAATGCAATAGAGCTTAACGTAAAAATGCATGTGTGTGTATATATATATTCTTATATGTGCGTATATAATCTACACATATATATATAAAACATATTCTGGAGAGCTGAAATTATTTTTCTCCCCTTCCTAGCTGAATGCCCTAAACAACAAATTGCATGCCTTTGGCCAGCTCTGCCTTTGGTTCAAGGACTATTGATGACTCACTGCAGAAGACGGTTTAGAAAGCATTCTCACCCAGGAACCCAAGATGTAGTTTTAAGTTCTTCCAAGTTAAATAAAGGCTGCAACCTAGGGCTCTCATTTCCTAAATGAGTTTTCCAAGTACTCATCTTCTGTAGAGCTTTTGGATTTCTCAAGAAGAGCTACATAAAGTTTAGTTAGCTGTTCACTAAAACAAATTCACAAGAGCTTGTAGGCTGATGATACATATGCACCTGTCTTCCCAGAAAAGGTAATTCTAAGCATGTATGAAGCATAAGGAGACTTGGGCATCATTTAAGAAATGGTAGGCAGTTTTGGAAAGTATGCAGAATGTCTTGACGTATCTAGGACCTGGGCAGAACTTAGGCAGAATGGGTAGCAGTGTGGATTTTTGCAGGTTTTCTGCAGTTGTGAAGAAATGGCAACAAACATTAAGATCTAAAGTAAGGAAATACTTTTATACTGTGAGCATGACTGAGCACTGGCACAGGTTGCCCAGGGAGCTTGTGGAGTCTCCATCCCTGAAGACATTCAAAAGCTGTCTGGACACAGTCCTGGGCAACCGGTTCTAGATGTCCCTGCTTGAGCAGGGGGGCTGGATCTGATGACCTCCAGAGGTCCCTTCCAACCTCAGCCATTCTGTGATTCTATAAATGTGTCTTGAGACAATATTAAAGCTCTTTTAATTTCATTGCAGTATTCTCATCTCTGTCTATATGCTAACAGAATGCAAAGTCCACTCAAAATTAAACTCATTTTAGATAAAGACAAATGCTTCAGTTACATCAGCAGCAAATAAATACAAAATCAGAGTAATCTTCATGTATGTCAATGTGGCTGTATTTTGATAATTTTGATACTCGGTAGATCATTTAATAATCCTTCATAAATACAAAAATGTAATACTCTGACAAACTTTTCTTCACCTTTAGAAATTCAGTCTACTTATATAAATTATGTATAAAGTATGAATCTACTGTAGCTGGTTTTTTTTCTAAAAATGCCTACCTGCTCCATAAACCACTGAGTAAACTATACGTTTTGCTTGCTCTCTATCAGCATGTTTCACTTGTTCACTTGGAATCCCCTTCCTAAAAAACAAACAAAAATCATACATTTTTCAGTTAAAACTAATTTGTTATCCCCACAGAAAACGTATTTAAAGTCAATAATCATTTAGTAACTACAGACTTGTAAGATATGAACAGAAGCACTTAAGGGTTTTTGTCTTCAGCCAGGAATGCACAACTTCTTTACAAATTTTGGTGGTGATAGTCCACAGTAAATGAAACTATTTTAATCTTCATCTTCTCCTTTACTTTTCTTTTTAATCAAATTCTTGACTAGGAAAAGTCCTATTACTATGTTATTAATTCTTTAGGTTGAAGAGGATTCAATATTGACCCATGAGAAAAATTAAATCTTTCCAGCAACAGCATTTCTTCAAGATGTGACGTATATAGAGACTCAAAGCATAAGTCTGACCTAAAGCTTATTTAAACAAAGGTTATAGCAGGGCTTCACTAATAGGAATATCCAGCCTTTTATCAAGAATAATGACTGATAAAAGTATGCACTGAATCTCTCTCTATGTCTTACGGAGCTCCACAATAGAGATGCTTCATAAAACAGCAGCACTGGCTGCTTCTTAACTAGAGAGCGTAGCTAGTTTACTCCCAGCAAAAGTATCATTCTTCCCGGTTGCCATTCACTCACCAACTGATGTAAACAGTCCTACGAAAGGGCTAATGGATTTAGCAATTTGTAAATAAAAAGCTAGGACTCTGCAATCGTAAAGTACATGCTACCTATGCTTTTCCTTATCCAAACATAGCTTCAGAAAGAATGCTGACATTATTGACAATTGACAACACTGAAGAATATTGATCATTTGGTTTAAATGGAAGTGCATTAGGGGAAATCTCAATCATCTACTCACACTCTGAAAACAAATACCTACACAAATTGTATTTGGAACATAGAGATGAATTGCCATCAGAGATACTTGATGACATACGCACAATTTGTGAATAAGTCTCCTCATGAGTCTGTTCATTTTTAAAAGCATGCCTTGTTACGAAAGTTTTTTGCCATGAAAGATGCTTTGTTGTGAAAGTTTTGGCTAACGAGCTTTGAGAAAATGGCATATTTCTGTGTATCTTCTTCAAGAACAGTCTTTCACCATTATTATGATATTCAAACACCTAGAAAATCAGCAGAGCCACAAATTTTTGCTTGCTTGGCCCATACACTGATTTTAGCCAAACCTATGCAGAGTGCTGGTATAATTAGGCACTCTGAATGATAAACAGGTAGACCTTGAGGGCAATCAGATTTAAGCAAGTCCTTATGGCAGTACAGATTTTTTGAAGAGGAAAAATAAAATTGAATATGATTTCAAACCTTCATTGGGCAAATAGTCTTTGGTTTTGCAGAAGCTCACATTGTTCCTTTGAATGCTACTAATCGCTCAAAGATAAAATAGACTTTTCACTGCTTGTTTTAGGCTGAGAAACATGAAAAACTGGATAATCTAATACATAGTGTTTTCCATCTGTAATTCACATTTCCATCTGAATGACTTAAGTCAATCATTCTGGTAGTTGGAGGCTCTTGTAATTTGCCTTCTTAGTTACACCAGGTCAAAAGATCATGTCTCTTTTGAATAAGGTAGGTTGAGATCCCCAAATGTATCTGAATAAGAGGACAAAGTGGCAATCGGAGCTAATAAGTGCAAAATTAGGAAACTCGACATCATTAAGGATTTCCTGAAGCAACCTCTGGCAGAAAGTCCACAGGAATTTCCTGAAGAACCTGGCAGAAAGCTACACATACACTTGAGAAAGCATCTATTCAGAACCAGGAGGGAAAATAGAATCTGATAAGAGAGTAGATCTTGCCTGAGGACCTTTCTGAGATGAAGAATGAAGACTGAAGAATGCTGAAACTAGGGGAACAATACAAAATGTAATACTGCTTTCCTAATACTGCATAATTTGAACTAGAGGCCTGGAGAAGGCAAGACATAAGAGTACAGCAATAGAGTTTACTTGCAGATTTACTTAAGCCTGAGGCTAGAGACAAGGGGTCAGCAGACGGTGAGTATGTTAGCTGCTCACTTCTCTGAAAAAGAAGGGCTGTAATAGAAAGAACACAGTGGGTAAGAAGTCATGGAGATCTGTAGAGGAACATACATACTTATCACACCATGGTACTGAGGAAGAAACAAGCCAAGAGTCTTGCTGGGAGAGACTTGTGGTTCTAGAGAAGCTTTAACAGTGAAAGAAGACACTAGGACTTGATTATGTGCACAGTGAGACCCATGCTAGGATTTTAAGGATGATTTTGCATTATCCAAGCTTCAACTTGAAAGGGCTGACTGGGAAAAACAGAAATAGACTTATTGCTGTAATCATGACAGGCAGTGTCAGGAGGAGGATCCTGTGTTTCCATTGTAAGCAATCACAATAAAACCTTGCCTAACACAGTTATCGGTGCAGATGTACACGCATCTTGTGATCGTGGCAATCACAACAGTCACTTGGCATTTCCTGATCTTTGGTTAGTCATGAAATACATGAGAAGCAATTAAAATTTCAGAGCTTTATGTTAAATATTTCTTTTAATATAATGCTAAAAACAAAATGGTCAGTCAACACCTCCTAGTGTGTCAGAGTGGGAAATGTGAGCACTTGGCAGAGGGGCGTTATATCTAGCACTCTGTATATTTGTAAATTTATGTACCACATTCAAGAATCCAGAATAATAAAGTATGAAATTGCCATATAAATCACAAGTGCTTGAGCAAACAGAAGTTATTAATCAAAACTATTCCTTTTTTTTCTAATAATTAAAATGGTTTTTTTTGTTTGTATTGACAATGATTGGTTTCTACCTAGGATGCTTGATTCCTTCTGTAATAGAGAGAATGAGGTGAAGACTATTTATTCCTTTGAATAACAAAATGGGAGGGGACGCAATTTCTCAGAAACGCAGCAGCCATGTTAGAAATGCCCAGTGGGCTTTCTTCTTCAGCCTGTTACCTCTACAGATTTATATTTGTGATAATTAATTTGTTTTAATGCGTACTGTGAGAACCTATTTAAAGTTAAAACTTTTATTTTGGCTTTCGACTCATCATGGAATACCATGATATTGAAAAGGAGACATTGTTATCTGCTTACTTGTGTAAGAAATTTTTAAGCTACAATCACTAAGCAAGCTATCTAATCTAATGCATGAAAATACTCAGCGCTGAATTGTGGTATGATGTAAAATAGATCTATAGTGAAGATGCATTGTTTTCAAAGAAACTTGAATCTGAAAAAGGAAGCTGAATGGGCATAAAAAAGCCTTAGCTGCTGGGCCCAGACAGCGACATGGAGGCAGACTTCAGCTCACCCAGTACTGTGTGAACATCTGGAGGAACAGGAATAACGCTAACGCAATGTAAAATAAATTGATGCAGAAAAAAAAACTCAAGAGAAGAAAGAATTTGCTGCAGGTTTTGTTGTGGAAATAGCAGAATTTCTGAAGTCCTGCAGGAAATATATATGCAGTTATTAGTTCTAGCATGAAACACATTTTTCCATTTTATGACATCCTTCTCATTACTCTCTCACTCAAATATGCTATTTGTTCAAGTTCGTAATCAGGATTATCATCATCTTCAAATTCCTTCTGACTTGCCATCTCCAAATGTGCAGTATTTCACCTACATTCCTGTCCTTACCTGCATACTTGTCTCAGTCTATTTCCACATCTCTGATTTGTTTGTCCTTTACGTTTCTTCATTTAGTACTGCTTTGCAAGCAATTTGCTTTATAGTACTTTACTTGATACACATCTATTAGGTAGAATAAAGAATGGAAGCAGTGCTGGAAGACATGTTCAGGTTAACAGATCTCATTATTCTTGGAAGGAGTTAGCAGAGCTAAATAATCTGGAAAGGTCTGTGAGGACAGCAAAACAACTTACAGCCGAAAATTGTAGAAAATCTGACAAACATAGTGAGAGTAGAGATATACAAACTCTTTAAGAAGATGGTTCTACTAAGAACTGGGCTGTATGCCTAAAAGGGAATAGCCACCTAATTCTTAGAGTGAAAAAAAATGGAGAAAATTTTTCTAGCGAAACAGTGAAGAATAACAACATCAAATTATTAGTAAGAAACATACAGTGCAGATATGAAACTTAAAACAGACATATGTACTTTATTACTTTTTCAGAGATAATATCTTGAATATTTTTTATAATTTCTCCAGAATTCACTATATGTTTTCATATATTAATGGGATCTAATGTCAAAGAGTTTCTGCTGAATTGAGTCTTAAGTCTTTAAAACATATGAATACCAAGTGTCTTTATACCCAAGAAAAATATGGCAATCATATCTGTAATTTAAAAAAAGCTTAACTATAAACTAGAATAACACATTTAATTCAGAGTAGAGATCTGGATGGATTTATTTTTAACCTGTACAGAATATTAAAAAGAAAGAATTAACACAAATTCTAGTATATAGAAATGAGCACAAACAGCATAAACTATATGAACACAAAAAAAAAAAATCAAAGAGGCCACAGGGCATAAAGTGAGCAATGCCAAAATAAAACTTTGAGAACAGGTAGAAATGGAAGGAAATCAGTCTTAAAAGAATGCGATAAGACATTTCAGCATTTCTGGGAAATGTTGTATGGTGACGGAAGTCGTCTGTTTATGTACAGGAAAAGGCAGAACAAACTTCTCAAACACAATATCTGGCAGACGTGTTGCCTTGATCTGCATTACATTCCAGCCAAGCTAAGCTCAGTCATAATAGGCACAAAGCTCTTGGCCGCTCTCCTGCTTCTGCCAATTAATCCAAGTCCTAGCTGTGAGTTGTTGATGTGGGAAATGAGATGGAGTGCCATTAAATTCGTTTTATACATGGTCATTAATGTCCAATAAATGAGTGAATGTATGAGTGAATACACATTCGTTCATCTGATTGCTTTTACAGCTTTTTTAAGTTTCATCAGTGAACTATATAAATATCTCATTTTTAATCAATACCTGTTGCTATTTAATAGCAGATGAGGGTTGTATATTTTGTAAGTTTGTCCCTGGAACTTTGTGTTGGCATATGAAACTGGTACAGACAGTTTATGTAATTAGTGACAACTGCAAGCTTTAGAAAAGCTCAGTTTTACAGTGGTATCGCCACTGGATAGATCACGTAGGAGGTAAATTCTGAAAGCTTACTTTTTCAATTACATTGGCCTTATTATACCTAAGGCAAGCAGAACATATACAACAACGTATGTGAGCATCCTAAGCATACGGAAAAAAATTGGCTACACATAACCTAGTCCGCTCACTGTTAACGCAATGTGCAAGAATAAGCAATTTTTTTGAAAGCTGCTCTTCCATGACTAATGGAAAATGCTGACAAGGCTTAGGCATAAGTTGTCTCAGACATTTTTAAGGTAACATGTGGAAGCGATCTTGGAGCAACTTTTGCCTGGCTAATCTCTGTTACAAAATACAGAAAAGGAAGAAGTTGGGCAACAGTTTCCCTGAAGCCACTGTCATATCAAAATAGATCACTACTTTTGCCTCACATGCCAATCAAGAACCAGGCATAAGGTACATGCAATTAGCCCATCAAGATATTTTTATCATACACAGTTTTAACGTATGGTTTGATACAGAATGTCCAGTGAAAACTGCATATATAACCACATATATATGCCTTCTATAACTATGAGGCATTTACACAACTATGTTCTAAACAAAAAGTAGCTAGATTGTCTTCCTCATCAGAAGAGCACAGAGACATCAGGATGAAAAATGAAATTTGTCTAGACTGCCCAGAAGAGTGGAAATAAAGTTAAGATACTTTTCTAAAAAAAGGAAAGAAGCATCTACAAAGACTGAAATGCAGACTAACATCTTGTCAGAAGGGAAACAGCAGGTGAAATAGCTAACAGAAAGATAGACCTTTCTGATGTAACCTAAGTATATGTTAAGTCGTTTTTTCTTTTATTTCTTTATCTATGTTACTTCTAAACACTTCTCATGTTTGATTCAGATGTTATGTCAAATGCTTCTATTTGCATTTTTATCGTAACCTGGTTTGCATAAGTGAGATATAAGGTTACAGAATAACACAAGGATATGCACCAATAAATGAATCAACAAACTAGGGCATTGGGATATCTTAAGTAGTACACCAGATCCCTCGCACCTCCTCCTCCTTATCTAAAGGGTAATACTCAGGGTCCCCATTTCATGCATATTTATTCCCACCCTGGCATCGGGAGAGGCAGAACTGTCTTCCAGTGGCCACTGCACATGTTGGAGAATCTCTGGCATGGATCTCCCTTGTAAATATAGGGGTCACGTACTTAAACACAGCGGGGAGAAGATCACAACCTCCCACTCAGGGAGTTTAAATGTGTGTTTCATTTAGTTTAGAGGTTTTTATAAAACTTTTAGTTGTGTTCAACTTCTTTGAATGACAGACTACAGAACTGTCAGCTTGATGTCATCCTTCCTATACAGCCAGCTCTGCAACATTTTTGTCATTGTGTCGCTTTTCCGTCTTTGTATGCCACTCCATCAAACTGCATTTTAATTTGTTTTATATCTATTTAGCACCAGGAAAAGCTTTATAACCCCTATAAAACTCTTTTGCAAGACTCCAGAAGCACTTCAGGATTTTAGAAGTCCTTCCACTGGTTAATCAAATAGTTTATTTTGTCTGAGTAGCCTCTATAGGCCATTACATGAAGATTTATTTCATAAGTCCTCAACCTTCTTTTAAAGAGCGTGATCTCTAGCTTTCATGTATTTTACAGCAGATAAAGACATGTCTTTGTAGTTTGCTCTGTGGGCCAGAAGTCTTCCGTTGCTACATTTTAAAGTAGCAGGGAACCAGATAAAGAAATTGCAACAAGGTCATGTCATAAATTATAGCTATCATCAGTAACAATTTGTTGAAAGATTCATTTGGGAGTAAAGTGATGCATTATCATTATTAAGGTATTTACCTGCATGTTGATGTCCAAGATACTGGATATTGAAGAGATAAGTTAGATAGCACTTGTTTTCAGTGCTCTTGACAAAAAAGGTCACTTAGAGATCTTTCTTTAAAAATGCACAATTCTGGACATATGTCAGTTAGAACAGAAAGTCCCTGACATCGATGAAGGTGCTTGAAAGAGCACATTCTACCCTGCAATCTTTACCTTTTCTCTCCTTCACTCCTGCAGGAACAAAAAAAAAAAGGGCTTTCTTCTCACATCTGTAGTCTCTCTTACATAGTGAATTACATGGACAAGTGATATTTATTTCTGAGTCATGTGATTGCTGAAGGAATTAATTAACTAGAGGGCATTCTTATTTTAGGGTCTTTGTGTCTACGAGCACAGAATAAAAGGAAGTCAGGGTAACTAACTCCCAGCTTCGGGTGCCATGTGAACGTCAACAGTGATGGGCACCATTACTTAAAGAACAAACAAACGTAAACAGATTAAGGGGTCTATACAAATTGGGATGACATAAAATTTGTCAGAGGCCATTCATATAAAACAATAATCATAGAATCATAGAATCATTA
>NW_009211004.1:0-259 GCF_000690835.1 Fulmarus glacialis
ACCCAGACATGCCCAGCATGCAGCACCCCAGGACTCAGCAGTCAGAACGCCAGCGCACTGCACCCATTGTACCTTCTGCCCAGCACCAAGAAACCCCAGTGCCCAACACCCCCAGGGCCACGCACCTCCAGGGCCCAGCATTATTCTCGGACATTGGCAGAACCTAGCACACCCACAGACAGCATACATCACCTGGACATGTCCAACACCCAGCAGCCCCAGGGCCCAGCACCCAACACCACCAGCACCGAGCATCCAC
>NW_009211005.1:0-25691 GCF_000690835.1 Fulmarus glacialis
TTTTGGAGAATGCATATTCCAAATTTCAGTCTGATTGTACGCTATTTTCAAGTGACCCAGAAGAAGAACGATTTCAAATGGGGCCCTGAGCAACAACAAGCCTTTGAACAAATTAAACGGGAGATAGTTCAGGCCGTAGCCATTGGGCCAGTCCGGGCAGGACAAAGGTGTAAAAAATGTGCTCTACACCGCAGCTGGGGAGAATGGCCCTACCTGGAGCCTCTGGCAGAAAGCACCAGGGGCGACTCGAGGTCGACCCTTAGGGTTTTGGAGCTGGGGATACGGAGGATCCAAGGCCCGCTATACTCCAACTGAGAAGGAGATATTGGCAGCATATGAAGGGATTCAAGCTGCTTCAGAAGTGGTTGGCACTGAAGCACAGCTCCTCCTGGCACCCCGACTGCCGGTGCTGGGCTGGATGTTCAAAGGGAGGGTCCCCTCTACACATCATGCAACCGATGCTACGTGGAGTAAGTGGGTTGCACTGATCACACAATGGGCCTGAATAGGAAATCCCAGTCACCCAGGAATCTTGGAAGTAATCGTGAACTCGCCAGAAAGCAAAGATTTCGGAATATCCCCAGAGGAGGAGGTGACGTGTGCTGAGGAGGCCCAACTGTATAGTAAACTACCAGAAAATGAGAAGCAGTATGCCCTGTTCACCTATGGGTCCTGTCATCCTGTGGGGAAGCATCGGAGGTGGAAGACTGCTGTATGGAGTCCTATACGACAAGTCGCAGAAACTGCTGAAGGAGAAGGCGAATCCCAGTTTGCAGAGGTGAAAGCCATCCAGCTGGCCTTGGACATTGCTGAAGGAGAAAAATGGCCAATAATTTATACTGACTCATGGATGGTGGCAAATGCCCTGTGGGGGGGGTTTCAGCAGTGGAAGCAGAACAACTGGCAGTGCAGAGGTAAACCCATATCGGCCACCGCATTGTGGCAAGTTATTGCTGCAGAAGTAGAGAACGTGGTTGTAAAAGTACATCATGTAGATGCTCACATACCCAAGAGTCGGGCCACTGAAGAACATCAAAACAACCAGCAGGTGGACCAGGCTGCTAAGATCGAAGTAGCTCAGGTGGATCTGGACTGGAAACATGAAGGTGAGTTTATAGCTCGGTGGGCCCATGACACATCAGGCCATCAAGGAAGAGATGCAACATACAGATGGGCTCTTGATTAAGGGGTAGACTTGACCATGGACACTATTGCACAGGTTATCCATTAATGTGAAACATGCACTGCAATCAAGCAAGCCAAGCGAGTAAAGCCTCTTTGGTATGGAGGATGATGGCTGAAATATAAATATGGGGAGGCCTGGCAGATTGATTATATCACACTCCCACAAACCCACCAAGGCAAGTGCCATGTGCTTACAAAGGTGGAAGCAACCACTGGATGGCTGGAAGCATACCCTGTGCCCCATGCCACTGCCTGGAACACCATCCTGGGCCTTGAAAAGCAAGTCTTATGGTGACACGGCACTCCAGAAAGAGTTGAATCAGGCAATGGGACTCATTTCCGAAACACCCTCATAGACACCTGGGCCAAAGAGCATGGCATTGAGTGGGTATATCACATGCCTTATCACGCCCCAGCCTCTGGGAAAATCGAACAATACAATGGGCTGTTAAAGACTACACTGAGAGCAATGGGTGGTGGGACATTTGAACATTGGGATACACATTTAGCAAAAGCTACCCGGTTAGTCAACACTAGGGGATCTGCCAATCAAGCTATCCGTGCCCATTCAAAACTTTTACCTACGGTAGAAGGGGATCAAGTCCCTGTCGTGCACATAAAAAATATGCTGGGGAAGTCAGTCTGGGTTATTCCTGCCTCGGGCAAAAGCAAACCCATCTGTGGGATTGCTTTTGCTCAAGGACCTGGGTGCACTTGGTGGATAATGCAGAAGGATGGTGAAGTCCAATATGTACCTCAAGGGGATTTGATTTTGGGTGAAAATAGCCAATGAACTGAATTGTATGATGTTAATTGCTATATAATATTGTATATCATCACTACTATGGTTGCTATATGGCATATCAAAGGTATTAGAGTAAGAATCACCCAAATTAATGAGGAATCAATTTTGATGAAACTGAGCAAAATGCAGCGATGATAGAACCAGACGAGTGCAGTGATAATGGAACCAGAACTGGCTTCAGCATGCAACAGTCCAACACCACACGCCATCTCTCCTGCCCTGAAGGACTGTTATGACAGATGGAGCCCCAAGTATTGGACCAAATGAACTCAAAGGACATTTTAGAGGGATGGCCCGTAGACTAAGGGAATGATATCTCTGTGTATATATCAAAAGACAGGAAAGGTGGTGGTGATTAATTGGGTTGTATCAGAAAGTGTGGGACCTGGGCATGGTGTAGATGGTATAGAATAAGGGGTGGATATTGTCCTGGTTTCAGTTGGGATGGAATTAATTTTCTTCCTAGTAGCTGGTATAGTGCTGTGTTTTGGATTTAGGATGAGAAAAATGTTGATAACACACTGATGTTTTATTTGTTGCCAAGTAGTTGTAGTGCTTACACTAGGTCAAGGACTTTTCAGCTTCTCATACCGCCCTGCCAGTGAGGAGGCTGGAGGTGCACAAGAAGCTGGGAGGGGACACAGCCAGGACGGCTGACCCAAACTGGCCAAAGGGATATTCCATACCATATGACGTCATGCTGAACAAAAAAACTGGGGGGAGTTGGCCAGGGCAGCACGGCTGATGCTCGGAAACTGGCTGGGCATCGGTCAGCGGGTGGTGAGCAATTGCATTGTGCATCACTTGTTTTGTATATGCTTTTAGCATCATTATTATTTTCCCTTCCTTTTCTGTCCTATTAAATTGCTTTTATCTCAACCCTTTTTTCTGATTCTCTCCCCCATCCCACTGTGGGGCAGTGAGTGAACGGGTGTGTGGTGTTTAGCTGCTTGCCGGGTTAAACCATGACACAGGGTTGAGACTCTCCCAGTTGCTACCCTCCAACGTGAGAGCAGGGCTGTCTCCATGATGCTGGGAGACGCTGTGTGTATATGGACCTGGATCTGCTGGAGCCCAAGCTGGGGAGAGAGTTTCCTGTGCTTTCTCCCTTTCTGGATTTGGAGTGTGTGGGGAGGTCCCATGTGTGAGCCAGGGATATTGGGCAGTACTACGATCCGAGGGTGGGAGCAACAGCGGTGCATGTGAATAGCTGCAGTTTGCAACAGAGCGGGGTCAACCCTCAGTTCATGCAAACAGCCCTTGAAGTCCGAAGGGGAGTCTGCCCTTAAGGAGCACAGCAGCATTGGTGTGGGGGCAGGAAATACCCGTGGGTTTGTTTCCCCTTTTTCTGCCTGTGATATGGGCCTCAGTGACCTGTGCATAGGAAAAGCTACACCAGCCTGTTTGCAAAAATCTGCTTGTGTTGGGTTAAATGTAGATTTTGGTGGCAAGGCCACAGAGAATGAGGCCTGCTGCTCTCAGAGTTGGGCTGCCGGTGGAGTACTTGAGGCTGGGAAACCCTGGCCAGCCTAGCGCAGTGCTGTGTAGCAGGCATGACAATGCCATGTAAAAGAAGTTCCCCTGAAAGGCTTTCAGAAGTCAGAGCAGCTATACAACAGCCTGGGAGCTTGTTAGCTCCCTTGCTACATCTGCCTTGAGATGAACAAGAGCCCCCATCAATGCCATTTCGCCCTTCTGTACCTCAGGCCCTGCGCCCACCCCACCTGCTCAGGACAGACCCCCAGACAGACAGACGGACAAGGATGCACTTGCTCTTCCCCCCACACTTCTTTTTCTCCCCTTTTTCCTCCATGGCTTTTTGCTTTTAAAGGTTGCTGCTGACAAATCTATCTATTTGGGGCAAATTGTCAGTGAGAAACTTCCGCTCGAACTCTTTGGGACAAAACTGCCTCTTTGAAAGGGTAAATCCCGTTGCATGAAGGTCTGAACAATGGCCAAATGTGTTGCTGCTACTGCTGCCGCTGCTGCTGAGGCCGGGGCTGTGACAAAGAGCGGATTAATTGGTGCCGCGGCTGACTGGTTCGAGATGGCTCCACTCAGCCCGCGCTGCGGGGAGCCCCATTGACTGGGCCCCGAGTCCCACTTTTCACAAACTCCAAACAAAAGTCAATTTCTTTTTTATAAGGCGAGGGAAGAAAAAAAAAAATCAGTTCATGTTTGAGCTCGGGAAGTTGACTTGTTGGATTATAGGGCGTCATGCTCTCTCTGTCTGTCTCTCCCATGCTTCAAAGTTGCTTCTCCCCCTAAGAGAAGAGTGAGGGGGGGAAAAATGGAAGCAGAAGTGAGCCGCCCCCGTCAGCGTGAACATGAGAGTGGGCTCTGGGGATAGAAAGCTACCAAACAGCCTGGACTCCGTGACTGTGCTGGGGACTCAGCCGGAGCTCTTATTTAGTGGAGATAAACTTCTCCAGCTGACTGATGCTGTTCTCAAAGGTGTTCGCAGCACATTCGATCCTGAGGTAGATAGCGCTACCAGGGAACGAGTAGTGTGATCAAAGTCAGCGTACCCATACAGGACTTCATGACTGGCAAAGTCTCCTGCCCTCTTCTAAAAGGAAGGTTTTCTCACGTGAAAGTGGGCAACACAACTAGATGTCTTGTGTCTTCCTTGAATAACATTTGGCTTCCTCTGACTCTAAGCAGGTCCCACCAGGGAACGCAGAATGAGGTTCCCAAGTGGTACATCCCGTGCACTCAGAAAAACTATAATATATACAGGAGCAATCAGAGAGAGAGAGAGGAAAAAAGAAACAAAACCAGGGGATTACTCTTGTACATACAGATCTTAATAGCCATTACCAAGTTGGCACAGTTTCTGCAGCTGAGGTTATACTGGAGCATTTTGGGAAGTTAATCCCTGTAATTGGTTTGATAATTTGTGGTATTTGAGGTATCACTTAATCAATATTTAACTTTTCTTTTGGAAAATAGTGATCCCCAAATAAAAGAGAGAGGCTATTATCAGATGTAACTGCTGACCCTCTCCTCCTGGCGGTGGTATAGTATCAGATCTCCTAGTTACCTGCAATTTATTTGCATATATTTTGTCTTTGCAGGGGGACATTTCGCACTGGATTCTATTTCTCCCTTTTCTGCAGAGTGGATCCTTTGATCTGACTCTCACTAATTGCTTTGACACACAGGGGAGGGAGTAGTGCATCCAACAGTTAAAGTTAATTCCCCTGATTTTTTAAACATCATTTTCTGCAACCTATTATTACTTTAATGGGAAACACAGTGTGTTTTATCATCCACAGCTTTGCTGCAGACTATATGGCAGGCAAACAGAGCTTGAAACTAGGGTAGAAGGGTACAGAGTGCAGCAGTTTGATTTGAAGTTCATGACAATTCTCATGTGTTATGTCTTCTGATTTTTTAAGATCCACATAAAGTGATTACGGATTTTATTCTGTCCACTTTTCAAGTAGAACTATCTTTGTAAAAATGAGTACAGTGAGAGCCAAACAGTAGGAACATCTGTTCACATTATCGATGTAGCTCTCTGCAAGTATAGCCTAACTTGAAAAGAGCCTCTGGCTTCATTGCTGAGCTATAGGATTTAGCCCCTCCCCAAACCTTTGCCTGTGACCTTCGCTACGCCACTGCATTTGCTTTTACCCTGTACGATGTTCTTTGGCTTTTGGCTAACCTGACACTGGAAGGGCTCTGCTATCTTCCCAGCCTGATCCTCTTTCTGTCTTTATTGTATATCTATTATATATAGAATTAATTCATCTCTGATTTTATTGGTAAACAGAGAGAGCCATGAAACAACAAATCTGTAGAAAGGTGAAATTGTTGGTTTCATTAGTTCTCCCTTTTCTTCCTCCTTACAAGAATCCATCACAGAAACTATGAAGATATGAAAGGTGAAGTCTCTCGTATTATATGTTAAGTCCGGCATAGAGGTTTATAGGAAGCAGAGAGATCCTGTGCTGGGATTTTCCTTACCGTTGGGTTTGCCCTTAAAATCTTCATGGTTTCCTAAGAGGAGCTTCATTAGTGTGCAGAAGACAATACAAAGAATTATCCTTTTCATTGTGCCCCTATTCTTATGCTTCTGGCTGTCAGCTACCAAGCTCTCCTAAAACTGAAGAAGGCAAATTTCAGCAGAGCAGCTGAGTTGTGGGGAACTCCAAGGGAAGGAATGGTCTGGTATGTCAAAGGTGTTGGAGAAATCAAAGGGATTAGAATTGACTAGAAGGACATCATTAGTGATTTTAGAGAGAGCAATTCCTGCAGAGTGAAGTGGCTGAAAACCAGACTGCTGAGTGTCAGAGATGTGAGTTCAAGAGAATGGGAGTGAACTAGTCATTTGAAAGGATAAGAGGTAAAGGAGATGAGAAAGGCATAATGGCATGTAGAGGAGGGTTGTTTTTGCAGGGACTTCAGAGGCTTATTTGAAAACAGGCGAAGGGGCGATCCATAGAAAGTATGCTCGTGAGTCTGGAGAAGGAAAGTGCTAATCAAAGAATGAGTAGGGATGGGAGGACCCTAGCAGGGAGTGGATGAAGAAAGGATTTTTTTTCCAAGGACAAATGCAAATAGGCAGAGGATGAACACAAGGCTCCAGAGGCTTTCACCAGACCATGTGCCTGGATGAAATAAAGCAGTGTAGAGGCTGGCAGAGTTAGTAGTTACTGGCTGTGGAAGGGCAACAAGGGAAGCTGAGAGGAGAGTTATGGATAACTATCGCTCGATTGATGGGCTAAAGGGAGAACAAAGCAAGACAAAGAAATCAGAGCAGCCAAAAGGTAACTGGAGAGTGCACAAGGTGCAAAAGGCAGAAACAGCTATGCAGTGAGGTCAGTGACTCTCTGTTGAGCTGGCAGCTGAAACCTGAAGCTCTTAAAATAGGACTCAAGCTGCAAAAATCAACAAGAGAAACCCAATCAGCAACAGTGAGGAGAAGAAGGAATGGTTACCAGGAACGCACTATAAGGCAGCAGATAAGAAAACACGGGAGAAAGGGATGGACACCACAGCTGGCAGATATAATGGAGTTCACAGTAAGGCAAAGAGAACTGGGGAGACAGCAGTGCCATTATCTACAAGGGATTTTGACATATTAATCTAGTTTCAGGTGTGGCCATAAGGGCTTCCAAAGCCCGTAGTCCTGCCTCAGTGGAGTTGGTAAATATAAAGGACACTTCAAATAAAACAACAACAGCCAGGGAAGAATCTATGGATTCTCTTGTTTTCTTTTTCATCCATATAAACGCCCTGGAATCCTCAGAACTTCTCGGATATCAGGATTGGACAGATGGACCTGCCTCCTGAGCCTGTCATTGTTGCTCCCTACCTAGAGAGTGTAGTGTTCAGCAATGGGCTCTCCTGCTAGGGCTGAGCAAATTGCTTTCCCTTCACTCCTGGTTTTCTCTTCAGTGCCCAAGATCAACATACAGGTGCCTATATCAACCTGGAGGCACTTAAAATACCTGATTTTGGAGATAAAGCCATTGCTTCCCCTACATCTCTGCTGTTGGGCAATGCTGAGCAGCTCAGTCACTCTTCCTGTGTCTAAGACTGTTTTGTAAGTCTAATCCAGCTCATCCACAAAGCTCTGGCAATGTAAAGGAGCCTGTAGAGAAATAAGAAGATGAGTCGTGCTTTTTTATATCACAAGAACTGTATGGATGGCTCTTGGCTTCCAAGAGAAGCAGGCCTATTGCATCGAAACTTTACTAGGGTGATCCTTGCATTGGGCACTATGTTTGCTGGCACAAATTAGGCGACAGGATAGAGCTAATTTTTCATGTCTACCAGACATGCAGATGCTTTAGTACGTATCAGGATGCCAGTTGCACTGGGCTGCACTGTGCACACCCCTAGCAGGGTCATCTGCTCAGCCCCATTGGGTAAACGCGTAACATCTGTGTGGGGACAGCTGAGTGTGAAGACAAGACTGCTGCAGAGCATCGAGGTGATCAGAGGTGATCAAGCCTCCTACCTCTCAGAGCCCAGGCTGCCTCTGCCAGAGTGCCAAGCAGGGAAAGACACACTATCTTTTTTTTATGTAAATTGAGCACATTTGGTGTGGAAACCACCAAAAGGCAACAAATGTACAGCCTTGCTCTGCTTTATATAAGGTCACATTTGAGAGTTGAGCACACTCTAAAGCTGCGAAGGACAAGGACTGACAGCTCTGTTTCTGATGAGTCCATGGGCTTCTCCTCCATGTAAATGTTCAGAGGGTGGAGAAAGCCCATATGAGCCTCCTGAGCTGGGAAGCCAGCTCATCACACCCCTCAGGGCTGAGAAGGTAGCAAGGTGATGTTTCCAGTCCAGGCAATAATACTGGAGTTGGAGTGTTTGCAGCTCCTGAGGTCCCACTCTAGTCCTGCCAAGGCAGTTGGATTCAATGAGCTACGTGCCCAGGACTTCGCTATCAGTTTTACCACAAAAAGATAATTTTTGTGTTGTGAGAAGACAAGGTAAATGCATTTCAGGAGCTCTGGTTTACACACTCTGCCTGTAACTTCTTTTTAAGATTAATATCTAGCAAAAATAATTTATTTCCTCCAGAAAAGGATAGGCTGAGCTGGAAGGAGGCGTCAGCCTCTAGCTGCTGCCTCTTTCACAGACTGTGAAATATGACTTTAATGTCAGAGTCAGAAAGTCCAGTTCTGGGTACACACAATCCTGTGAGTTGTGTCAAGAAGAGAGATAATGAATGTCGCAGTTGCTGTGAAATGATTCCACAGATCATTTATTTAGTTTGAAATAACAAGATTTAAATTGCCATGTTCATTACTGAGGAAGAAGTCTTATGCTTTATTATACTCAGTGTTAACCAGGTTTTCCCCATTAATTAGTCATGGAATTATTTAAGATGCAAAGGCAGTTAAAACAGTATTGCAAGATATCTAAATTATTTTCATCAGACCCCTCTCTTATATCGTATAAACAAACAGAGGAGATTAATTTGACTTTACTTTAGAAATCTGAATGGCAGAACTGGTTATCTCCATCTCCCTTTATGCTGAGAAGAAGGCATTTTTATGATGCATTCCTCAGATCTATTTTAGATTTTGAATTTTGGATGAGATTAACTGCATTGTAAAAGTACCAATTTAGTAGACATCCTAAAAGTAGCTGTCTGCTTCCTGCCAGTGAATCCCAGACAGGTCTTTAAGGACCTTACTGTTTAAGAGGGCAAAAAGGGCAAAAGACAGAAGAATGGAAATACCACTATCTCCATCTCACAAATGGGGAACAAAAGTGGAGAGGGACTGAAGGTGGGATTCATCTGACCACAAAACAGACACTTGCAGTATTAACTGCAAATGTTCAAGTTTGGTATATGGGCTTTTTGTAGACAATTGGAAGAAAACTCTTCTGGGGCACAGTTCATCCTTCCTGCACCAGACATCCAAAATAGGCACTTCTGAGTTAGTAGTTGTATGACATCTTTCTTCCCACTGACTCTCAAGGCACCCAGTCTCACAAGGCTCAGATGCAGCTATCTTCTCATGGATATTAAAAGTCAGGTGAGATGAATCCCCCGGCTCCATGTCAGATGGAAGGTTTGTGTTGGTGCCTGAGAATGAACCCAGTTTTCCTGAGAATCTTAAGGGTGATGCCCTTCTCCGAAGACCTCTTGCTTTAGTACAAATACTGCTTCTGAGGCAGAGCCTGACACTGGGGATCCTGAAAGCTTTCATCAAGCTATAAAGGGCAATACCTAACCATTGATGTGGGATCACTTGTCTCCCAAAATATCTGTCCTCTGAATGGTCAGGTAAAACGTTGCCTGGTTGCGTGTTCAGTTGGAGCAGAGTAGAGCCCTGGGCGTCCATCTGTTCTCCAGCTGTCCGGTGGCATGGCTTCCAGAGGGAGGGAAGGTGTACTTCTTCTTTTCTGTATCTTGATCCGTACGTGTCGTTTGATTGTCTTTCCTCAGCAAACTCACATGATGTCAAACCTCCTTCTGGACCTTGCAGGCAGAAATGTAGAAGACGTGTTTAACTGAAGATACTTTCTGTAAGGTGCCACAGTTCAAATTTGCTCAGAATTATGTATCCACCACCAGGCTGTTCCTAGGACATACAAGGGACACTTGGGAGGATGATTAATATACCTTACACCACTTGATTGGAGAATAGAGCAAAGAAGCAGTAGACGCCATCTTACACGCCAATTATTCCATTAGAAAATGTGTACGTGGTGGCAGAATCAAACCATCAAAAAAAGAATTTGGCTATTCGAAAACTCAGACTTTTAGTTTGGCATGTTGCATGTCTATATCTTTCATACCCAACCAGTTCAAGGCCTTTTTTTTAAATGCTACTTCAGTGAAACATAACTCCTTGTAAAGATGGAGAAACTGAATCAAGGTCGAAGTGCCCATTTTCCACTGCGAACCAATGGCAGTGAGGGATAAGACTGAAGGTAGCCTGATTTTTGGGCCTCTTTTAATTATCATATCATGCTCCCTCTTCAGTTAATTCAAAAAATTCTCAAACTATTCTGTCCTAGATTTTTTTTTCTTTTTTTTGCGATGTAAATTTTAACTCAATACATTCTGTCCAGGAATACGGGTTGCACAGTCAGATATTTGGGCAGGGATATACATCTGTATGTTTATATTGGGGAGCAATTATTACTCTCTTCTACCCTGCTCTGTTGTTCTCTGCTGAGTAGAGAAAACTAGGAACAATTAATTTCATGTCTCTTCCATAAGCCAAAGAAGCACTCTTAATCTTTACTTTCAGGAAGCAATTAACTTCAGGTTTATTAGTCAAGTTGTGCTATGAAGTTTCAATCTTTCATTGTACACTGTGAATTTTAATTACAATTTATTAAAATAATTTAATTGACTTCAGTCAATGGGCGTGAATGAGGGCAGAATTTCCCTGAGAAAGCTGTAGACAGAAGAAAAGGCCACCCATCCTAAATGCCTTCTGCCTGCCCTTTTTTGGGTTGCATCAGACTGTTTGAAAGAGGGCTGCATTTATCATCTTTGATGCCTCCAGCTCAATGGTCAATTCATATTAGATTCCACAAAAGGCAGTGAACCAAATTCATCTCTGATACAATTCCATTGACTTCAATGGTCTTACCACAGGGATTAATCTGGCCTAATATTATAGTATTAGAATGCGTGTGTGTGTACTATTAGCCCAGACTCTTTGCTGGAGATCATGCCGTGTAAAAGCTGATAGCTGCTGCAGTTGCAATTTGCTCAAGAAATCCAATTCCTTTTGTTGACCCACTGAAGTTCACATTCCAAGAAAAAAAAAAAAAAAGAGAGACCAAAACCCCCTCCAAATCCCTAACCAATTTGAAACCGCAGCTGAATTTAGATGCATATTTGCTAATTTGGTTTATTATGCATGCAAATATTGGTATAAAAGGTGTTTCAATTATTTTCTAAGGCCTATGCATTCCCCGCAGTCACAAAGAGTTTAAATGGAGTTATTTTTCCCTGCCTATAATCGTTCTCCCTTTTAAGTACCCAGGCAGAAAAAGTAAGTTTACTGCTTCTAGTACAATGGCTCTCTTCACTTTTAGGTTTGGGAGACCTGGGTGACCTACGAAAGTTAATTAGAAGGTTAACAAAGACTAAGGCAGAGTAGAATACAGCGCCTCTCCTCCAGCCAAAGATGTCATCCATTAATTAGGGAAATCGTTAAGGTGGCCTTTATTGAATCCATAGAAAATCGGCAGTTGGCGGTCGACAGTTTTGATCAGATTTTCCTCTCCCCAATAATACTACCCTTAGTCGTAGGAGACGCGGAGGGTTCGGGGTGGGATGGGAGGGGTGAGGGGGAAAGTGTGTGTGCGCGTAGGGGGAGTATGTGTTTCAGCGACATTACAGTTAAACAGCCGCCAATTGTGACGGCTTTGATTCTCAGGCTTACATGGCATACTTTTTCCATGATGTAATCTTTATTGAACCTGGAAACTTGGGGGTGGGGGGCAGGGGGCAAGTGAAACTCGCTGCTGCTGCTGCCGCTGCTGCCTCTCAGCCGCAGGAAGCCCTGGGAGTTAATATTGCAGTCATCATAGGCAGAGCTTGCCGCTTTTGCATGGTAATACGCTATCTGACTCCCCTTCCCTCCTAACCGAAGACCGTCTGCTTCTAGCAATGAGAGCAAACAGCCATCTGCACAACAGACCCTTCATTTCTCCACAAATACATTCACTTTAAAGTTGAAGGGCCTTTCTGAAGACCTTAGATGTTTTTTTATACTCTTTTTTCCCACTACAGTACCAAAGTGGTGTTGCTATGGAGAATTTCAAATGAAACATTAGACAGTCCTGGCATTTTAACATGTGTATTTTTTAACCTAATGGGAGAATTGGCTGGGTGGAGGTCTTTACCCATTTAGTTTTCACATTTTTCCCTACGTGTTGAATAAGCTGCATCAAGGACAGTGATTACAGCAAGTCCAGCCTGTTTGGCATTGTAACCAAGTGGCCTAGCATCGAAGTAGGGGTTTGTTTGAACATGGGAAGCCATCACCTTCCAGGGAAGGAAGGCAAAGCCAAGGACTACCGTAATCTAGGATGTTTATGTTAAAGCAATGCTGCCCCAGCTCTGACGTCCTGGAACATATTGGCTGGAGCCATTGGTTTGAGGGTTTTAAAAAATGCGGAATCAAGAGCTGTTTGGATATCTAGAGGACTGTATCCTACGTACCGCACGGTACAAAATGTGTTAGAAAGATTAAAAAAATAAAACAATTGGATTAATAATACTTTAATTGATGGGTCTTCTTCAGTATAAATTATACGCCGTTTCAAACCATCAAAGACCAACAAGGAGCTAAAAAGATCTTGTACTTACCCTTGCCTCTCATGTTCTGGTAAAAAGCTTCTTCACGTTAGCATGAATTTCTTTACCAAAAAGGATTCAAATGTGAAATACCAAGAAAAAATGGCTACATTTTAGAAACAAGTTTTCATACGCACATTATTGCCTATCTCTTTCTGTATGCTGCAGTAGATAGTACTTTATTTTATATATAGCCTATAATCTAAGCTCTCCCATAAAATATTTCAAGCTTTACTTAGTGTTTCTAAAATGCAAAATATGTCATATTGAAAGCAAGTATCAGCACAGAAACAGTAACAAAGAAATGCCAAGCTGCTTCCTATATGCTCCACGCGACCCTCGGCTTTTCTGCGTCCTTCTTCTTGTGTCAAAAGGGAGATGGAGCAAGGTATACTTCATGAGTAAGGCTTTCTCCGTGCTTTGAAGAGCTCCCAGAGAATTGCAATTTGACCTGGAGAGGCGTTGTTTTCCCACAGCTCTGTTTTGGACCTTTTTCTCTTTTAAACTAAGAGACAAACTAACTCACCCATTGTGTAGCCACTGAGGTCCCCAGATAAAGTGCTATAAGAGGGCCACACACTATTATTCTTTTATTATGGAGCAGCAGTGGCTGTTCAAGAGTTACTGTGGATTTTTATATGTTTTCCTACTGCCTTTTGTCTTCTAGTAGCAGTCCTGTGGCTTTGAGAGCTTTGGTCTCCGACTGGAGGAGGGTTCCTAAATTTAAGGTAGCATCTTTGGGAGGCTCTGGAAATCATTCTGGGTAGGGGAACGCAAGGTCCCCGTGACTTAGACATATTTTTGTATCACTGCAGCTTCCATATTAAAATGCATGTGAGGGTGAAGAGCTGGTGTCAGTGTTAACTTCAGCACTCCTGCAATGAATTTGCTGGCAATATTGAACAGCGTTTGTACAAAGCCCCTGGTAAGCAGTGCATTACTAATGGAGATGTTGTTGAGAGTACAGGCAGGATGAAATCGCAAGGGTGGGAGAAGATTCTTGTAGCTATAGCTATAAGAAGCATACGAAGGATGAGAACGTGACTTACAGATGTTTTTTTCTCAGCTGATGCTCCTGGAGTTGCAGCCCAAATTTGTATCCTTGGAATGGAACTTTACTGGATTTTTCATGTGATTTTTTTCTTCCCTTGGTGGCTGTGACTGGGAGCAAAGCAAACACAAATCATTGCAAGCACAATGTTACAGTGATTTCACAGTTAATACAGCTTTGAGAAGGCTGGTAAAAGGTGCACACTAGTATTGCTTTTTAACTATGTTCAATATAGCAGCCCTTATGAGTGACTAAGAAGGGGGAAAGCGGGTTTGGGGTTTTTTAATCCACTTAATTTAACTTTCCTAAAACGGCACAGGAAGGAATCAGTACAGGAGACAAGGCAAAAGAAGTCCAGCCAAAACTGTAGGAAGTTCTCTGGATATCCAGGAGCCTGGTTTTGGCTGCTTGTGCAGTTTCTCCCCTGCCATCTTCTCTAAAAGCATCACGGAGGGGATTTCTGGGGAAGTCTGGGTATCCAGAAGGTAGATAATTCCACGTAGCTTTAGGCATCTGCTCCTGTTTTAGTGTCCCGAGTGTCTTTTTCTATTCAAGGGGGGCAGAGGAACACTTGTAAAGCTTGTTCTTTTGACCTGTTTCAGACTCCCATGTCAAGATGGGATAAACTGTGCCCTCCACATGCCTACTCTCCTCCTTGGAGTATGAAGGGTATCTGGACAATAGCTTCATCTGAGTTAGGCTCAACCTTGAAATTGAGTGCTGTAGCTAAACCAGAAGCATTTTCTAGTGAAGGGATTCCAGCATATAACACCTTGTGGGAGAAATGGAGGATCACTGGAGGGCTATGAGGTGGAAAAGGAGCTGTCTAGAGAAGAGGAGACAGTTGGCTGTGCTGAAAGGGGAGCTGTCAGATCAAGGAAAATCACCCCTGGATTTTCTCAGGAGGGTGCCCAATAATACTTATTTTTAATAAATATCTGTGTGCAAAACATAGCAGCATCAGCTATACAGATGTCCTGGTTTCGGCTGGGATAGAGCAAATTTTCTTCCTAGTAGCTGGTACAGTGCTGTGTTTTGGATTTAGGATGAGAATAATGTTGATAACACACTGATGTTTTAGTTGTTGCCAAGTGGTGCTTACACTAAGTCAAGGACCTTTCAGCTTCTCATACCGCCCTGCCAGTGAGGAGGCTGGGGGTGCACAAGAAACTGGGAGGGGGCACAGCCAGGATGGCTGACCCAAGCTGACCAAAGGGATACTCCATACCATATGACATCATGCTGAACAAAAAAGCTGGGGGGAGTTGATGGGGGGCGGGGCATGGCTGCTGCTTGGGAACTGGCTGGGCATTGGTCAGTGGGTGATGAGCAATTGCGTTGTGCATCACTTGTTTTGTATATGCTTTTAGCATCATTATTATTTTCCCTTCCTTTTCTGTCCTATTAAATCGTCTTTATCTCAACCCTTTTTTCTGATTCTCTCTCCCATCCCACTTGGGGGGAGTGAGCGAATGGCTGTATGGTGTTTAGCTGCCAGCTGGGTTAAACCACAACAACAGAGAAGGACAAGAATATCCAACAGGAAGAGCTGATGGCCTTTACAAATAGAAAGGAGATGATTTATAGCCATGTAAAATGCCCTTATGGATGAATTGGAAGGATTTCTGCTTGAAGCTAGAAGTTCATTACATAGAAATGCAAAAGAGAAAAAAAAGACCTCCTTTTATTACTGACCACACTCTGACCATGAAACACTAAAGGTATAGGGCTGCCAAGTAGGCAAATGTAATTCTAGGTTCTATCAAATGAGCTGTTTCCAGTAGAGAAAGAAAAACAGGAATGCTGTGCTCTGCCATGCACTGAGACTTCCTGTGGAATTCTGTGAACAAAACCTGCAGAAATGAAGGATATCTCAAATGACTAAAATAAGGTCTAAAGACCCAAGAAAAGAGCATGAGACTTTGCAGAAGGGATTAAAGCAACATCTGAAGGCTTTGCTGAAAGGCTTGGGAGATGGCCTGAGACTGGAGGTAAAATTTTTTGGGGCAGCAGAAGCTGGAACAAGTTCAAAATAGATGAATAAGGAACCAGTAACCAGATGGCTGAGGACCAGCAGCTTTTCCGGGGACAGGGGAGGCCAAGGAATCTTTGGCAAGCTTGGAGGTTACTAACTGAGCAGGACGGCAGTGAGGATTTAAAAAGCTAAAAATACCAACAGCGCAAGGAAATCAGAAAGTTGCAAAGTCAGAAACCTGATGTGGAATTAAGGCTGTCAGAGGACTTCTACTGCCTAGTCTCACCTACCACTGTCACAGTTGCAGAAACTGGCAGGGAAGAAGCCAGACAAACTGTCCCAATATATAAGAAACTGCATACAAAATGCAGTCAATGATCTGAGGATGTCAGCCCGGAACCTTTATGTCAGCATTTAATGTATAGCCCAAATCAGTGGCAGAGAAGATGGACAGTAAAGAGTGTTTCCCAGGAACCAACCAGATCTGAAGCCTTATCTCCAGCAAAAAAAAAGACTCATTTGTCCACTCCATTTCTGAACTGGGGCACACGGTCTGAAGCCAGAAACCAGCCCAGTAGGCTGAGGCTCAGCGGGGTTCTCAGAGAAAAGAAGGGGAGAATCTACCTAAGCTGGGGGGGAACCTGAGGAGCCTTCCTCCTGGCACCCCTCCAGCAAGGGCTGCCAAGATGCTTTGGCAATGGACCAGTTTAGAGGGTTGGACTTGGCCTGGCCTGCAAAGATCAGCGAAAGGAGGCCAGAGCCATTCAGAGAAGCGCTGGAATTTGCCGCAGGGATCAGGTGCAGCCGTATGCTGAAAAGAGACATAACTGCAGGAAAGAGACAGGAGCCCAACGCTGCGGACACTGCGAGTATGGGCAAGAGTCTGATAAGCAGAATGGGAATCCTTCTGGTGGCACTTCTGAGTGATTAGAAGAAATGGTACGACCGGTTTCTGTGACGAGGAAAATGGTTGCTAAGGGAAGCAGCCCTGTTAACTGCTCATTTAATGGGGGCGGGTAGGGAAATACCACAATTAGGATAGCCTGGAGTGTGGCCAAAATGGGGTAACTGGTGGTACCCAGTGAAAGCCCTTGACCAGCTTTGAAAGGGAAAAGGTGCAGCTTATGGCTTGAAAGTCAAAGTGTGGAAGCACAAGGGTCAGAGCTGCTGACCTAGCCATCTTAGGCAGGTGGATTGGCTGTGGCCAAATGTGTAAGGGGTTACCAGCTCTGGGGAACAGTGGGCACCAGCTGAGCATACAGGTTATTGCGTGGGCACGGGCAGGCTGAAGTGAGGAGAGGCCGTGGTGGGGACCGTGCAGCCTGCTCCACAGCTTGTTGCGAAAGGCCAGTCTCTGAACGGTGGAGTCTTGCTCTGGTGAGAGCGGACTGATACCCTTGCAGATGTTGCATGGTTGAAGTAGATGAGCTGAAAGCATCTGATCTGTAGGGCACGAGTGACCTTGCTTATAGGAGAAGAAGGTGTCATAACACAGTTTGTACTCTGCTAGTAAAAGAAAGAGGGGGATGATCCAAGATGTGCCTTGAGATCTGGGAAATCTTGCCAGTGAATGCTCCTGTGCATCAGGGGCAGCGCCTGCATAAGCAGGTTGCTTTCGAGCAGCGGTGCAGCTTTGAAGCTAATCCTGTGATGACCCCCACTTGCTACAGGTTGGCTCAGTGACAGAGCAGCTGTAGCGCGTATGAGCTCGTCTCCTGTTGGAGAACACTACTTGGGAAGCTCAGATGCCCACCAAATGTGCTCCGAGCATCCCATCCACTTGCGTGCTGGAGTGTTTGGTCCAGAGAAGCTGACTAGATGTTATATGAAGGAAACCCCTCAGGTTGCATGCAGTGTAGATTTGGAGGCCAGTAACTGTTTCAGACCTCTGTTGAGCCAAAGTGCTTGCTAACACGGTCACAGCCAGAGGACATGGGAACTGTGCAGTTGTGAGTTATGGCCAGCAAACAGAGAAAGGGTGAGCGCTGGGTCAGGATGTCTTTCAACAGCTTTAGTTAATGAAAAAAACTATGAAGCTGTGCCTCTGGTAAGGGTGCAAGGATGGTTCCTCTGAATCCTAAAGTCACTGGTTTTACTTCATAATGAAGACTCAAGGCTCATCTTTAGAGGCGCTGATGCATTAAACTGCCCCACGCTGTCTGGGGAGAAGGCATTATACAGACCACTGAAGACCTAAAGGTGCCTTCAGCAGTAACTTGGATGTCATCCTCAGGTCTGGTTAAGGGAGCCGATAGTGCGTGCCTCAGTAGAGAGTAGAACATGCTGAACGAAATAATGCCATAGTAGGTGCAACTGCTGTTGTGAGCAGATAACACCTTGGGTATTGCAGCGTTTCAGTCTGGTTTCCATACTCGGTTTTAAGAAGAATTGGCAAGTGGCAGTGGAAGCAAAGAGCAGGGGTGAAGGGCAGGAGACAGCGTTTCTACTGCGTCAGTAGGCAGCACTTGAAAGTGCCGGCTTCTGGCTGACACTGAGTGATCTTGGAAGCGGTCACTGCAAAATAGGTCCCTCTCAGCCTGCCTGCTGTGCCGAGATGGCTCTGGGCACACTTGGAGACTGCTGGTAAGAAAGACTGCATTTAGAACCAGCCTGGGATCAGATCAAGGCTGCCACTGAACTTGAGCTTCCTGAAATGAGAGTTGCTCTGAAAAGAGGTACCTTCTCATGGACACACAACCCGGCGAGAGAGAGTGCTCTCTAACAAAGAGAAAAATATGGCTGTGCGCAGGGCTGGGCAATTTCCCAGGCAGTCACAGATACGCAGAGTTTTGCGGGGCTCTGAATTTACTACCGAGGGCTTATTTGTGGACTTGCCGGTATTGCAGAGACAACATGAACTGGGTGAGAAAGAGACTTCAACTGCAGTGGCGTGTGAGACTTACCACTTTCAGAGTTAGAGTTGCTTTTGTCTTGGCAGATCCAATGTTAGACCCCTTTTGTGTAGGCCCTGTAGGCTGGAGGCTGCTCTGAAACAAGAACACAAGGGATTTGGGAAGTTGAAGATTTAATATTTGATTTATAAAGTTGAAGATCTAATATCAACCATGATCTAAGTAATCCAGAGACTTTGTAAACAGGAGTTCAGTGAGGCAGTTTGCCTGGAAATGGGAGAAGTGGTGGGGTTTTGTACTCACACCCACGTCCCAGAATAAGAAAGGTGCTACAGGCACCTTGTCCCAGCTGCCTGGTGGAAGTCAGTTGCAAATGTTGCCCTGAGCCGGGTTGCTCGGGAGGGGTACTCTAGAAGAGAAGATTGTCTCTCCGCTTCCATGACGTGTTCAGGTGCAAAGGTCTCTGGTGGGTGCCCTGAGTGCTACAAGGCACAGGATCAGATATGCCAGAGAAATGTAGATACTTCCCAAAGACTCTGCCTTGGATGTAGCACATTGGGTAACTAGAAAATCTATTGGCAAATGTACTTATCCATCAGTACTGCAGAACTGTCATTGCGACGAAGAGATCAAAGAGAAAATGGTGTAAAAGATGGGAAAACTTACCCGGTGGTGGTTCTGGTATTCTGAAATACCTCATAGCTCAGTTCTGAGCTACACAAGAGTTTTGAAACTGCCAGATATTTGGAGAATGCAAAAAATCTTAGGCAAGCTATTAGAGGATTTATGCTGAGTAAAGCACTAGAAAAAAGCGTAAGAAATTTGGCAAGAAATGAGCTTTTTGCAATAATAAAGCTGTTGGAATAGACTAGACATACAAGAGTAAGGAAGAAGCTGGTTAAGGATTTATTAGAGAGGGGTTGTAGAAAGGAAGCCCAAGACTTTCCTTCTGTCTCCTGAACTCCTCCTGCAATGAGGAACATCTCCGATGAGGGAGAGACGCTGCCACATGGTTGTACACAGCACCAATATACAGCACACATTATACAGCTAAGGACTGTAGGTCACGTCTTCAGCTGGGAGAAATCAGCACAGCTTCATTTACTTTCATGGAACAGCACCCGTTCCCCCCAGCTGCACGTTCGGCTCCTCTGTGCTCTTTGCTCTGCTCTAAGTGAGCTGTTTTTCCCGGCAACTTGGTTTTCTGGGCGTTGCATTTTGCTGTGGGGGTTGGAAGAAGAGCAAGACGCGTCCTCCAAGAGTGGACCTGGGAAGTAGTTGGGAGGAGAGCTGCTTACACAGCCACCCTTTGCCACCTTCCCCTGCACCTGAGGTTAATCCAGCATGCTCGGTTAGTGTGGTTCTCTTACACTCTGACTGCTGAGAGGCTGTGAGGCTTTTCTATGGCATCCAGAACTGAGGAGGGGGTTTTGGTAGGACCAAAGATGTGGAACTGTGTCCCATGACCTGGGGGGATCTGGGAGGGGCAGAGGCACCCACAGGGGAGGGAACAGAGGTTGGCAGGGACAGATTGAGGCAGGCTGGGAGGTATGGAAGAAGTGGGGGTATGTCATGTTTGCAGCGCTAAGAGACCATGCTGGGAATGGCAGGGGCCCAGCAGGTGTGAAGAGGAGAAATATCTGCTTGGAAGGAGCATCTGCAAGTCAGTGTCTCTCCACTCTGTGTCTGTTCAGCAATGCCTTCTGGCACGTCAGGATGAGGGGAGAGGTTCCCCTGAGGTACCTCCTCCTTACCTAGCCCTGAAGGAGTCACTGCCTCAGCTCCTAGTCCTTGCACTGGCGGTGCCGGGAGGTCCCAGGGGAGCTGGGACACCCTCTGTGCCTAGCACCCTCAAAGGCAGCGGGAAAGAGGGGAGAGTGCTGCATGCTTGGGGGGGCTCTCCTGCTCCAGCGGGAGATACAGGCTGGCAACGAGAACACGCCACTTCTTAATCGACAGACCTTGCTCTAATAGCCCATGGAACAAATGTTAGTTTCTACCATGCCATATTGCTTACAAAATCGCCACATCGCAAATAAACTGAAAAGCCAAACTTCCCAGGTCGTGAACTCTAGGCTGTGGCAGGCTGTGCCAGCGCACACCAAAGCTGAGAGCGCAGCATCCCTCCCAGCGCCAGCAATCACACCCCAGCGAACCGCCCCGCCGGGAGCCCGCAGCCCGCGAAGGCGGCTCAATGCTCCCTCCGCTGGGGCGGTTATCCGGGGAAGCTGAGGAGGATCTGTTCTTTAACTCCGGTGGGCTTGGGATCAGGTTTATATTCCTTTTGAAACCCTTGCCACATGTGCAAACAAGTTGCACTGGGTGGTGTAATTTGAGAGCGAAATTAAATGAAGAGATGACATACCAACGGCGTACACAAGACAAGGGAAGCGTTTCCAAATCGCAAGCTGCCACAGAGCGAGGAGTTTTTACATAAGAGCAAAATTAGGGTTTGGATGACTGGTATTCTTCAACAAACTTTTCAGAAATATTTCCTGGAGCAAACCCAAAGAGAGAATCCTCATTTACCCTATTCCTTTCAGAAGTAATTGAATTCATTTGTTTAGGGTTTCTGCCTCCTCCACCTTTCATTCAGTGGCAATGTGAATTCTGCTAATCTCTCTACAAAACAGTCAATCTCCTCTAGTCTCACTAACCATCATTCAGCCACCCAGTAATGAAAAATTGCTTTGATCCTCTCCATTTACTTCACCTCCAAAAAATATTTCCGTTTAAGAAAATTTTAAAAAATCTTTAATGAACTCCGCCACCAAAAGACATGTGTATGATTACTTCAGCAGAAATTTTTTTTCCCCTGCAGTGGGTTGTTTGAGAAACCCTGGGAGTTAAGACGACTGCAAAAGTGGCTCATAGCTTTGGGAATGGGTATACAGCGTTCATGTGAGCGTCCAAACAGTTATGCAAGCCGTGGAAAATTACGTAGAGAAGAGGGAAAATGCAGGGAGCGGATTAGTAAGCACTGTTTCTGGATACCGCATTTACGAGTAAATCTCGGTTATTGATTTTTCAGACTGCAGCTGTCCTGCTGCATGCAGCTACCAGTGCTGTATTCACACCGTATTAACTTGGATAAGCAGGACGGTGCTTTCGACATCTATTCGGGGAGGAGATCTGAAAACCATCTCCCCAGGAGATTACGTTGCTTGCCAGTCATCTATCTACTAGCCAGAACACTCTCCCCCCATTTTTTTGGGGCAGCTTACTGCAGCCTGTCCACCTCCATTGAGTGTACCCTTTTTAAAATATGTGTCCTTTTTCAAATATGAATTTTCACAGCAATTGGCAAAAATTAAAACCTGCTCTGAGAAAACACATCCACACTCCTTCTTCTCTGTTCTCCTTGGGAAAAGTTCAGAATTGCAGAAAGTGTAAAAAATATTGTACTTCTGTCTGAGAGGGAATACATAAAAATGAATCCTTCCTGGTCCTCATTTTCTCAGGTTTTGTGGAAGACATAAACACAGTCATTTCTTCACTGGTGAAAGTGGATGCCTTTTGTCATTCCTCTACGTTCCTTGGAAGAGAGTACAGCCAGCCTGATACAGCACAAATCTCCACTATTTCTGTGATGAATTTACAGGGTAATTTCCTCCTGCCTGCTATTCTGAGTCGTCAGATCATGAGATTTGATGCTGTGAAATACTCCGTAACACCTGGAAAAAAGTTACCGTGCTTTGAAGTCATGTAGCACTCTTCAGGCGAGAATCGCAAGGCACGCTGCAAACACTTGGAGCCAGATCAAGGGAATGCTGCGAGTGAGTCATTTTACTTGAATGAAACACACTTCCATTCCCCACACAAATATGTGTCTATATGTGTGCTTTTATTTTCCTAGACACATTAGTTTTAGTTATTTACCCATTTGTCCTCCAGATAATTACATGCTGCAGATTCAATTGGATGCAGATTTATTCTTCACTTCCTGTCCTAAATTCTCTGCAATTAAACAGCTGCTGTGTGCTTGGTGTAATAAATTTACACAAAATCGGGGATGGTTTGGCATAGCAGAAAGGTTGTTTGGCACGGGCTTAGGACGGCTACATTACATACAACTGGCAACCCCTGCGTGGGTTATGCTTTCTCTCCCAAATGAGAATCGCCCTACCGCTATGCAACCAGAACGGGCCGTTTGCATGACAGAAATGTTTACAAATTTATAACTTGTTTTACTTGGCTATTTTGAATATTCTCTTCCAACCTGAAAAAGAGAATTTCCCTAGCTTTCCTGGGCTAAGTCTTTTGGGAAGACCTAGTTGGAAAGGAACAAGAAGAAGAAATTATTCAGGAAGCCTCTGTCTGCGGAAATACCCCCACATCATTTTACCAGGTGGAGCTTTCTCACCCCGCTGCTGAGAAGGGTGGGAAATAGAGGAGGGGGCTCTTTCACGGGTTTCTGTGTGTACCATAGTATTTTGCAGCATTTTGCACTGTTGTTAATCAAAACGCAGATCAGACGGTGATCTTATCCTTTGCAAGGGCACACAGTGTGCAGCATCTCTTGGTCCTCACTGACCTGCACCCATTCGCCTCCCTCGGGAGCAGATTTCACCCCCCCGAGTCAGACAGCTCCCCTTTGATACCTGCCCGTCATCCGCGCAGCGTCCCCATCTCCCGTGGCATTTGCGGCCTCAAATGACTGCAGTTGGTGTGCCAGCGTGAGCGGCACACAGTTCTTTTGGGGGAGCAGATGTAAAGTCTGCTCTAGTGGGACCTGCAGGCTGGAATTAGTGATGTACTTCTGTTTATGAGTTTAGCACACGTGTCTTTTTGTTTCCTGATACCTTCTGCATAATGAAGTCAACGAGAGTTAAAACCCCTCAGCTGTGATTCACATATTCATTAATCTCCTGCAGTAACAAGTACAAATTTTACAGCGCATACAGTACGCTTATTACCAGCGTAAACAACTTGCTGCATCCAAAAAAAGTGTTGCAGGAATTAGGTCCCATTGTATTGAACTGAAGGGAAGAAGACTTAGAAAAATTTGCTGTGCGCTGCTGCGTAGGCTCAGACGGCTGCAATCTGGTTATTGCACGGCAGTAATTCTGGATCTTCGAGAAAGAGCTAGCCCCATCGTTTCCACAAGTGTCACAGGGGTTTGCTGAAGCCCTGCAGGAATTAACAGGGATGTGGCAAACCCTGGGAGTTACTAAAAAATGCCTTGAAAAACAGCACATCTGAAAGCAAGACAGATTATTTATTTAATTTATCAATTCAGGGGTGAAATGATGCCCAGGCAAAAGCGGAGAGCACATCACATTGGGTGTTTTTGGCAGGAACTCCCAAGGTAGCTTCCTTCCCAGAGATCGCCCTGCAGGCTGGCTTTTGGGGTCACACGCTAAGGCATACCTCTCTCCCAAAGGGCTCTGAAGGCATTTCTGTGCCGTATCTGCTCCCACCCCATCTCGACAGAGTTGCACTATTATGGTTCCCTTCAGAAACCCGCACATGGTACCCATGCAGCTGCAGGACCGCAGATGCCTCTGGGATTAAAGGGAATGTGTCGTGCTCAGGATAATCTTCATAGGAAAGGCTGAAGGAACTCACTTATTTTCAAGAAGAAACATCCTTCTCTTTCTTCCCACTCTCCACAGGCTGTGCCTGTGCCTGTGCCTGTGCCTACCCCTTCCCTGGGAATATCCCTGTTGCTTCACTTCAATAAACGACAAGCCCAGCACCCCCTTGGCCCTTGGGCATTTGGGGAAGGATCATTTTCCGTTTCCCAAACTCCTTTGACACAGTTCCTATTCAGGTTATAGAGGATTTTCCCCCTTTTTTCTCCCCCACTGAGTTGAAGAGGAACAGGATCAGGCCCATGATATGACACTACAATATTTCTTGTGCTTTCTGCTGCTCGAAGGTTCAACTCTAACCCACATTTTCTTCCTTCTGTGAAATGGAAGTCAGAATTACCATGGCTTCTGGTCCAGCTACAAGGGAGCTCTGAGCCAGATAAAAATACTGCATGGATGGGAGCGGTTAGCAGGTTATTAGCTCAAGGCTGCCTACAAAGATACACGGAGAGGAGCATCTCTGCAAAGGAGGCTGACATGTTTAGTGACATAAAGTGGCTTGACTGTTAGCTTCTTTTTTTTTCTTTCTAAATGACAAGACAAAGCCACCTCTGCTCTCCTCCAACTCCTCTCACCCTCCCAGCCATCCCCTTCCCCCTAGATGCTTGGTGTTTCTTCTTTTTAGAGGGGGGAAAAAAAAAAAAGAAAGGGAGAGAGACATTTTCTTTCACACAAGCCCTCAGAATTACAGTTCATGAACTATTCAGTAAACTGACCGGCATGAACCTCCCTTCAACGGCCTAATCTAAGGGGTGGATCTATGTGTTTTGTTGCTTGTCAAAAACAATCACTGCTCGGCCCATTACATTTACAGCACGTCGTCCTTTAATTGGTGTAACACACTGAGGGCTGAAAGGAAGAAAGTCCTACAAAAGCCCCCGAGTGAATGAACCCTGACTCACACAAAAATACTCTTCAGAAGTTCAGAGCTGGGCACTAACAAGGGAGGTAGAGAGTTAGTTTGAAAAGGGGTTAAGTTCAGAAATGTGCCACCTTGAAGACCCTCCCATCAAAGCCATGATAGCATTGACAAGATGCAGGGGAAAAAAAGTTAATATTCCGGCCTTTCGGGTTTGAAGGGAAGGAAGGCGGGGAAGGGCTGGAGATTCCTCCCGGCTCCCCTTCCCGGTCTAACCTTTTTCACTTCGGGGCCGTTCTCATTGTGTCCTTCGGCTGCTTAAGAAAAATACGAAAGAAAAAAAAAGAGAAAAGCCCCACGAAAAGCGAAATGCAGCCCGGGCCGGCCCGGCCGAGCGCTAACCCAGCCCGGGACAAAGCCTTCCCTCCCCGCTGAATGCCGCCTCCCGTCCGGCCCCCTCCCAGGCCCCCTCCCCGGGCCGCTCTCCCCGGACCTTAATGATTAGACTAATTAACAAAATCGATGTTTAAACGCCCGGAGCCACACTTCGGGGGGAGGGCGCGGCGAGG
>NW_009211006.1:0-24433 GCF_000690835.1 Fulmarus glacialis
CTCCCTCTCCTTCTCCCCCTCCCTCTCCCCCCTCCCCCCACCTCTCTCTGCTCTTTTCTCTTTCTCTTTCACTTTTCCCTTTTTCTATCCCTTTTCCTTGACTTTCTTTTCAAATGGCTTGGAGGCAAAGAGACTTAAACTATCCGATCATTCACATTGTTCTTTTCCAAACTTGCAGCCCCACTATTACAGTTTCATATCAATATGTTATTAATGTTAATTTAACACTAGTGAAAGTTCCTGAGCTGACATGCTCTTCTGACATGACTCTTACAGTGCACGTACTCTGTAAGACATACTGTCTCTTTTAACTGTAAAGATCAACCCAGAAGCAAGGCAGGTAGAAAAAAACCTGTTGTTCTTGAGTCAGCACCAAGGCTTGTGTGAGGCTGAACTGGATTCTCTGTTTTTTTCACTGATGTGGGATCCACAAACAGTTCTAAACAATTTGGAGATCTGTGAAAAAAGAGTGAAAAAGGAGGCTACAAGAATGAAATGGTTATCCTGCATTGAGAAAGTCATCTGCTGAGGAGTCTGTCTCCAGCGGAAGGAAATGAGGTTTCAGGTGACAGCCCTGGATGGGCCTTATGGTTGGAAGAAGCAAGTCACTCTAGAAGAATTCACCAGCCATCCTCACAAAACACAGCCGCCTTCAGCAAGTTTGGACTACTAGAGCATAACAACAGTAAAAGAGAAGAAAGATACCTGGGAAAACATATAGCTTTAGTAGAACACTAATTATGGGACTTTGAAATGATGATAATGTATCACTATTAAAAAATGAAAAATGATTCATATGTATAGCTAGAGACCAGTTTGCCCAATGTCACTCACAAAAAAATAATAATTGACGTCGAAGCCAGTGAATAAAGTATTACAGAATGGGAATTATCGGGTATTCTTATTCAAGGATTATAATTTTATGAGAAAGAGGTCATTTCTAACAAAACGAATTTCTTTCTGTGGAGAGTTACAGCTTGGTTGATATGGTAACTACCTAGATATAATACATTTGTTCTTAGGCATTGCTATTGCCTATTGAATGACATTTGCATTAAAAAGTAACACTCTACAATGGATTAAGAGCTGACTGATCTCATGTAGCAGGTGTCAGTGGAAAGTCATCATTTCTAGTGCAACTGTAAAAGGGAATAGCAGTTCTGCTGCTATTAAAAATTTCCATGAACTGCATGGACATAAATGGAAAATCTTTGCTGATAAAATTTGTGGATCAAGCAAAGGATTGACAGAATATTACATAAAGTTGAGGACAAGGAAGTAGTTTTAAATAATATGTATTTAAAAGCAACTGCAAGCTCATATAGATTTGAATGACATGGCTAGAGAGGACATAACAAGGAACAGTGGCTAAAAGCTCAGGTCAGTCAGTTGTATCGTCTTTGCAAATCTGTAAATGTTTATGTCGTGGTTTGACCTGGCAGGCAGCCAAATACCACGCAGCCGCTCACTCCCCCCCCCCACCCCCCCCAAGTGGGACGGGGAGAGAATCGGAAGGGTAAGAGGGAGAAAAACTCGTGGGTTGAGATAAAGACAGTTTAATAGAACAGAAAAGGGAAAATAATAATAATAATGATAGAATATACAAAATGAGTGATGCACAATGCAATTGCTCACCACCCGCGCTGACCGATAACCAAGTAGCGATCGGTACTTCCTGGATCACGCCTACCATTCCTATACTGAGCATGACGTCACATGGTATGGAATACCCCATTGGCCAGCTGGGCTGGCTGTCCTGATTATGTTCCCTCCCATCGTGTGTACCTAGCTCAGTCAGTAGGCATGGGAGCTGTCCTTGGACTAGGAGGGTACTTAGCAACAACTAAAAACATCAGTGTGTTATCAACATTCTCCTCATACTAAATCCAAAACACAGCACTAGGAAGAAATTTAACCCCATCCCAGCTGAAACCAGGACAGTTTATAAATTAGTAGAGGTGTAGCTGCAATGCAGATTTTACTACTCTTTCTGCCATTTGCAGTGGATGCTCATTGCTGCAAATCCAAGCACCGCGAGTGTTTGCTCAAAGTTTGACCTGGGAGTAGCAGAAAGAATAGGCAAAAACCCTCTGAGGTTAAAATGTTCACCTATGTCAGGGATCTCACAGAAAGAGGAACAGCTTTTGTCTCGCCTTTCCTATCAATGCACCCCTGGGTGTAGCAATGAGACCTGATCGCTGGTTGGGACCAATTGATGTGCTGTCAGTCTGGCATACTGCTCCTTTGGACACGAGGAGCCGTGCTGCTAACTTGGATGGTGAAGCACTAACCTCTTTTGTGCCTCTCTGAATTATTCCGTAGCTGGAAAGTGAGCACTGCAATTGTTTTCTTTCCCTTGTGGACTGTTTATGCTTGTGCCTTAGATGCAGACAGGAAAGGAGAAACCAAAAGGAGCACAGGACATTTGTAAAATGAAGGCCAAAGTGAGGCCACAGTTCTTTAAGAGGTAATAAGAGATTTAAAGGACAGGACTGGAAGAAGGGAATAATTTTATTAACATTGGCATTTCTATTTTTTGTGGCAAGACAGTTCTGCACCAAGGCCAAGCACATGAGTTTGCTGTATAGTCCTGGTTCCAAAATAAGAGCTAAAACCAGGAAGATTTTGCTAGCTCATACTTCCCTGCTAGGAAGCCATGGTTCTTTCTAGTTGGACCTGGTGCAGAGTGTGCGATGTCATTAAAGATTGAAAATTAAAGATTGAAGTGATAATTTAGATATCTATAATTCAGACATTACCTCCCTGTTGCATGAGGAGGTACACTGCTGTGTCTGAGATGTTTTCGTCTTCCTTGTGTATCTCTCTGCACCAGTCCTGGGCAGCAGAGGTGAATGACATTTTTGTGATTTTATTCATGCCTTCCATTTGTTTACTCTTTATTTGAGGGAGTTTTGCTCATTTTGATTTCTTATGTTGCTTATTTTACTGCATAGCCATACATCTTCCAGTTCTGAGACTGGGGCTCAGAGGTGCTATTTACTGCACTGACTCAGTGCCTGTAACCAAAAGAGCATTTGTTGTTAGCAAAAGCAAAATTCAAAGCATCAGTATAACATCTGCACATTCTGACACTTCTAAGCAAACCTTTTGTCAGGACTGCTTAGTTTTGAATAGGAATAGAGGTGGCCTAACTTTGGCTCTTGCAAGTCTTAATGGTTTAAAAATTTTTCAACTTTTAAAGTTCTCCTAGAAGAGGAGAGGTTCCCTATTGTGTTGGGAAGTTGTGCAGACCTCTGATGGAGAGGAAGCCACGACGTGGTTTCACTTGTCTAATGTTGAGACATAAGCAGGTTTGAGTGAAGTATCCTGGCTTTCATATCAACAAGCGTCAGGGAGCACAAGGGACCTCTGGCTAAAATCTACATGAAGTGACCCTGTGCATCAATCAGTATTGGTTGTGGTGGTGAAAAAAAAAAGTGACTACTCTGAATTTTATCTATAGAAGCAGCAGACCTAAAGATGGTCCAGAGAAAATCTGAAATCCCTGGGTAACACAAGCTTGCATGTACACTCACCCACTCTCTGGCGTCCCTCACTGCTGCGGCAAAGGGGTGGCTGAATGTGTTCAACTGCTTTTGATTGCTGCGTTGGCTGTTGGGGCTTCTGGCAATGGCTTTTACAGTCCCCTTTCTTTCCACTGAGCTGAGAGTGCCACATCTGCATCTGATAATCTGGACCGTAAATTCATCAGCACGATAAAGCAGGAAAAATATCTGATTTCATTGCTAGGCTTAACGAAACATTGTGGAATATTGGATTTTTTACTGAGGGTCAGAAAGCAGAAGGAGAGATATAGGGCCTGCTGGCAATGTCCTCAGAAAAGTCATGTTTTGTCTCGTGGTTTTGGATGTAGCTTCACACACAATTCAAGGTATGCCTGCTGTAGAAAGTCTTCAGAGATGCCCGTGAGATTGTGCCCCATTGGTGAGGGCATTGGCTGGGCTTGGGTCACCCCCAGCTCCTGGCTCCCCATCCCTTAGGGAGCAGTTGGCCCTTGCTGCTCCTTTACAAACACAACAATTAATGATACTGAAGGAATAATGTACTAAACACCAGGTGGAGATGATGCTAAATACCACATGCATCAAGATAAGTATTGCAACTGCAGAGGATGTGTGTATTAGCATGTGTACAACTGGGCAAATGAAGGAATGGCTGTCATCACCTGGATGTTCTTTAAATCAGAGAAAGGACATAAATGTGGGGCTGTGCAAGCGGTGAAAAGTCATTTTTATATTCTCATTAAACTGATTCCTTGAGCTACCTGTCCCCATTGTTTACAAGTGTGCAATTACCTATCAATCTGGAAGAACAAAGCATAAATTGTTACTTCAAAGATATGGCAGGAAAGAGGTGGATAGGTAGACAGTTCTCTGCAGAAAAGCATTTACCTGCGATTGTGTTGACACTAATTAGGAGCATAAGAAATGGCTGACAAAGGCTGGGTATTTTCATGACTTTTTTGAAATCTTTGTGTAGGGGTGAATATTCTTCAAAGTTTTAGTCATATTTAAGGCTTCATTCTGCTTGGACAAACTCAAGGAGCAGACACATACATAGTCATGGTCCTGGAGGAGCATTAACTGGAGAATCGCAAGTAATACAGCAAGATATAGGAGAGTGGGCTTCACTTTTTGTCTCTGACACTGGCCTGTGATAAGACCTTGGTGTGACTAAAGTCACTTTATCGTTCTATTCTCTGGATTCGCTTTCCTGTCTTTGCATTTTAGGTTTGAGGCTTTTCTGAGTAGGAGCTGTCCTTTCTGAAAAATTTCGGCAGCACCCTAATGTCAGCTGGGCCTTCAGAAGTTCCCTTCCAACAGAACTGGGAGTGGAATAATATTTTCAATTTTCTCAAGTTTTTGTGACTTGCATGTAGATTTACAGACGAGTGAAAGAGAAGAAAACAGAGTGATGTCCTAGCTGAGGGAAAGGCTCAGCTCATCTATTCTGTTTGGCTTCTTGGCTGGCCAGTCAGCAGAAAGTGGCTCAAAACTAGACACAGTGTATTGGGTCTCTTGCCCAGCATGTGGTTAGGGGATAGGACAGGGGAAGGGTATTTAGGGCATGCGGAGAGAGGTAACCAGAATTATTGCATGGGACTATGTGCAAGTGTTGGACAAACCCCAAGAGATCAGCTTTTGTTAGTATTATAGCGTCCAAAATGATGTGTAATAATTTTATACCGGTTCTTTTGCTTTCCAGACGTTCTGTGTCCAAATGTCCACGTGGAAGGAGATCGATTCAAACACACCAATGGAGGGACTGATGAGATTCCAGGTAAAGAGACACTTTTCTGCTGTACATCTGGGAATTGATATAGTATAACTGTACATTTCTAGTGTGATGTTCTGACCCATCACACCATTCCTAGTTGGCATTTTCTTAATCCAACTCATATTCGGTGGTGGAGAAGTACATTAGAAACTGCAGGGCTGGAAAAGAGTTATTGGTTGACAGTCGACAGCAAATTAATCATGAGCTTTCTTTTGATATGACAGCAAATTAAAAAGCCAGTGGAGCTTAGTGTAGTAATTAGAGGAATGTCTATCTAGTCTTGGAGATGACTTTTTTTTCACCACTCCATGTTTGGTGAGTTTTAATGTCCTTTTATTTGATCTGTGATTGTTATGGAACATCCAAGCACTATGGTAATTGCCACGGAAAAAATGCTTATATATGCATATATAAGGAAAAAAAAAAAAGAAAAGTTAAAAAGTCCCAAGAAGAATCATCTTTTCTGAAACGCTGGTGAAAAATCAAGAGGAAAGCCAGTCTAGTGACAGCTCTGCTTTTCTGTGAGTTCTGATATATCTTTCCAGCCAGCTGAAGGACTTAATCTGTCAGATAAATGTGTGGGCTGCACCTCTTTTCTTAGCCCCCCAAGACTTTGAGCTGTTGGCAGAGAAAACCTGACCATCAAGGATGTACTGGGAATATCTGTGACTGACCCAAGAACGTAAGTCACTGCAGTGGGAGGCCGGAGGCTCTTCTGCAGCTTGATTATGAGTAGAAATGGTCAAGGTTTGACAGCTCTGCTACTCGCTCAGAGTTTTGTCATCGGGGGATTTTCACTGCCTGCATGAAATATCAGTTCTGACCGTGCTGTCTGTAGGCAGCTTATTTTGGCTGCAGTCTGGTTACATCTAAGCCTTTGATAATGCTGGGTGGTAACATCTTTTCTGGTCATTAGACCCAAACTCATAATCCCCAAACACCCATTTTCAACTGCTGTCTATTGCTGGGTCTTGCATCAAACTGTTCTGACAGTCCTCCAGTCACTGGGCTGTGTTCAGCAAATAGCCCTACTGATTCTGAATGAACCTATTCGCAGTGGAAGCTGCTGCTCAGAATGAGTAGGAGAATTGTGTCCCTCCCCAGATGATCATCTTCCGTGTGATCCTTTCCAGAAGATGTTGCAAATGGCTGTCTATGTCTAATCTGTGTTTATCTGAGTGGAATTTTAATCCATGTGCTATTTAATAGACTCTATGCTTTTATATGACTTCAAAAATATATATATTCTGTTGAGCAGTATAAAGGACAAGCATCCCACTTCAGGTCTGGTGCAAAAGTTTGAGTATAGTGAGGTGTGGATATATATATGCATATATATTTATATATGTATATACTTAAGCTCTTCTGTAAAGTTTTTGACTTATTTTTCCTTTTATCTTCAAATCCCACTTTCTTCTAGACTGCAAGTCAATATTTTAACTTAAAAAATGACTTTGCAGTCTTAGATCTGAAGACTATTTCATGTCGGAAGGGCCCTATGGAAATCATCTGGTCCAACTTCCTACTCAAAGCAGGGCCTACTTCAAAGTTAGGTCCACTTTGAAGTTAGAACAGGTTGTTCAGGGCCTCATAAAGTTGAGTTATGAGTATCCCCAAAGATGGGCATTCCACAGGTCCTCTAGGCACCTGTTCCAGTTTGGTCACTGTCACACTGCTTTTTTTTTTTTTCCCCCTAATACCTAATCAGAATTTCCTTTATTGCAACGCCTGTTCCCCTGGTTAGACTGATAGCATAGGGCTGACATTTATTTGACCCAGAGAACCTCTGTTCACTGTAAAGTGTAAACATTCACCATGCCATGCAGTGACTTAAGAACAAGATTGTCATATTATTTGATTGAAGTGACGTGCCTGGCCCTTCTTCACCAATACAAGAGGATTTGTAGAAGGTCCCTGATTGCTCTTACGTGGTGTGACAACAATGATTTCTTTCTTTTCCTGTTCCTGGTGATTAGGAAATTGTTTGCCTCTTCTCTGGAAAAAGTTGAATGGGTAATCTGGGTCATTGTGCTGCTGGAGATGGATCAGTATAGGACCAAAATGCTGATCCACTTCTTATGTACTCCTTACATACTCTATAGCATTTTCTGAAGATTGTGGACCCCCGGGGTCCAAATCCAACAGAAAATCGTTGCCTTCTCCCAGCTGAAGTAACTGGAAAATTTCTGTTGGCTTAGTATGGTGTGTTTCCTTTTCCAAAAGGATGTGTTGTGCTCTTAGTTGTTGCTGAAAGGCTGAAAGGATTTTCTATTCTGCCCCAAAGAAGACTGCACTTCAGTTTTGAGAAGCAGCCTGCCTCCTGCTCCCTCACACTTGTCAGAGCATTTCAGCTCTGGAATTTCTGCGGATTCACTGGTGACAGCACTGGGGGCTGGCTGTTCCTCTGCTACCCAGGTCCCCATATGTTCATGGATTTCAAGTTAACACCTGTGTCTTGTGCTCCACTTAGTGACAACCAAAATTGACCCTTGCCCAGCAGGCTCCTAGCACAGAACTTCACAGCTACATCTTGCACAAGCTTGTTTCTAGATGAACGCAAAGTGCAGCCCCATAGAATGGAAATTTCATTTTGGGGACAGGGAAGACGGTATTAAGAGGCTTCTCAGATTAAACACCTCTTCCCTCTCTCAGACAGGGACAAGACATCAGAACTGAAGGTAAGAGGGACAAAAGTCTTTCTGGGGATTCTTTTTTTCGTATATTTTTATTGGGTGAAATGCACGAGCAGATGACACAGCCAATTCTTTCACATAGAACATCACCAATGCCAGCCCTTTCCTGTATACCCTACCTGCATACAAGCTATAGCATGGCCTGCTACCTTTAAGTCTGTGTCTGCAGTTAAGTGAATGTGAATTGAGTCACTGGATTAGTAGAAGTAAAAATAAAAGCTAAATCATAGAATGAGCTATAAAAGGACAAACTTTGAGAGATGAAGGGGACAAGTGGTGTGACTGAGAGGTGGAAGTTGCATGGGATTTTGTTAAGTCAGAGGCTGAGAGTAAGGGTGGGGAGGATGGCTCCATGCATAATCAAGTGAATAAGTACATCAAAAAGCACATTATGAGCTGGAAGAGAGCCAACAGCCTAACCTGACATTTTCCTTTTAAGAGACAGGTGATTTTTTTTCTTTAGACAAACAGAACAAAGTAAATCTCATCTAGTTGGACTTCAGCAAGCATTTGTTGAGTACTGTATTGAAAATCACTACTAAAATGAAAAAGGGAAGAGATTAATAAAAGTTGTAAAGGGAGCCAGAAACTCGTTTGTGGGGAGATAATGATGAAGTTTCTAGGAAAGAGAATAACAAGCCAGAGGGCAGACATAGATGGACCTCCTCAGGGTCCAGTTTTAGGTCTAATCTTCTCTGTGAGTTACCACTATATAGATTGGGATCGGAATATCCTTGAAGGAGGAACTGGTTGGCCTCAAAAACCTGGGAGTTTTTCCAACTGACTTGGGACTATTAGTTTAGAAGGCCTGTTACGGTATTTATGGATCAATAACAGGACTTTGTGCTATAAACTCATACTCTGGAAACTGATGGTGTCTTAGTCAGCAGGTGTTTGTAAGTCACAGTGCTGTACAGCTGGGGAAAAAGGCAAAGGACATTATTGGACAAGGTAAAGTAGGTCTTTTAGAGATAAGGAAGAATTCATGAGAGTGGATGGGGCTTTGGTTACTGCTTATCTAAAAAAGTGTGCTCAGACCTCCTTAGCTCAGGAAAGATGGATTCAGCCTTGAGGACCTATTAGTGTGTTCAGGAGCCAGAGAGACTATTTTCAAACAGGAGATTAAGCAACTGGGTTTGGTTAATCTTGCAGTATGCAGGTGGAAAGGGGAGATACTATTGCTTTCTGCAAATAGATCAGAGCAATAGCAGAAGGAAGATAGGGGAATCATTCAAGCTAAAGGACAAAGAGTATAATAAGAAATAGGTATCAACTGTTTAAGAGATACATTCAAGACATTAGAAGAAGGTTTCAAACTGTCGGAGATATGAAGTACTGGAACAAGCGGTGAAATAGTAGTAATGGAGGCAAACAAACAGTGATGGACAGTCATGAGTCCTCTCATAGCAGAGGATTGTACTCTGTGACCCTCTGGCATCATAGCATTTAAATAAAAAATCACTAGCTGTAGCATTCCGTAAGGGCTGCCACAGTGAAATAGGATTGCATGAGGTAAGAATATATAGGCAGCTTCACTCTACTACTGATACAAATTTTGGCAGTGAAGTGAAGTGGCATCTGCTTAACAGTTCATAACACATAAATTCAGAATATAAACATTGCTGCATGCATTAGAAATCACACAGGGAATTTTGAGAGAAAGCGAGAAATCTGGTTAGAATACCAGGATAAACACTGTTTCTCTTCCAGAAAGTCTGATATTTTGAAGCAATGTTTAATGATACTTTAAACAAAGTTCTTACAGCATCCTTGTGGGTACCATGTTGGTTTTTTTATCAAGCAAAGAAATGAAGACAAAAGACGGTTTAACTCATCTGCCCTGAAGTATTCAAAATAAAACCCCGGTTGTAATACTTAATGTCTCTTATACTGCTGAATTGTCATTTTGGTTCCATCAGCATTTAACAAAGGATCATGGCCTACTATTAATCATGACCAGGCAGGAAAACACAATGATAACATTTTGCACCCTGAAGATGTACCCCTTGTGTATTTTTATGAACGATTATATTGCATCGAAACAACACATGAAAGTTATTGAAAATGAATTATACTTCCTGAGGTTTTAAAACTTCACATTTGAATTATTTGTATTTTAAACTAGACCTGCAGACATGGGGTTTGGTTGCAGAAATCTGGATGATCCCTAGAATTAAAAATGGGCTGAGCTTTATCCACCAGAGGAGACAATACTCTTCAACAGATACTGACTGCTGTTTTCAGAGGGAATCTGCCACAGAAGTAAAGGAAGACCTGCAATGATTTCCATAAGTGCTAAGAGAAATTAACCCTGGGGAGGGATACTTCCAACCACTACATCACATTATACATCCCATACAAGCCACATTGGATGGTGTTAATGGGGCAAGGCAGGAACATAAAAGCCCTGACTCTAACTCTTAAGTAGTCGCAAAGGCTGTGTGTATGAAGAACAGCAGAAATTGCATTATGGGTTGTACCACAGATTGACCTCAGCCTCTCACTGTCTTCCCCATCTCGGAAACCTCCATGCGCAAATGAGCAAAATGCCAGCATATTTATGACCTCTGTGTTTTTCTGCAGCTTTATAAAGGATGTTTGGGCATTTTACGATATAGGCACTGGTTGTAAAACTAGTACCCTACAATTATAGACTGCAGTGGCTGGATTTAACTGTCAGCATGTCTCCAGTGTCCTGCGGTTTGCAGCACAGGGTTTGCATTCCAGAGATGCCAGTGACTCACCAGCTAATTATAATATCCCTGGGACTATTTATATTTGCCCACTAAAACACGTGGTAGCAGGAGGAAATTGGAGTGTCCAGGCCGTTGAACCTGCAGAACGAGCACATTAGACCGATGTCCTCTGGGGGACAAAAGCGTTTTTGTGGTGCCTGTGTGATGGGCATTTTGCCCTCTCTTTGCACTTGGCAGTCCGTATTGTCCCTCTCATAGTCTCCTTGGGAAGGCCCTGAGAGGCAAGTGGAAAATCCATGAATAGCTGCGGAGATTTGTAACGGATCACTGTCTTCAGACAGTAGATGCACAGACATGGTGGTCACCAGCAAAGACTGCACATATGCAGTGAAGGTGAAGCTGATTCGTGCGGACACCAGCCACTCTCCTCTCCATCCTCAGTGTTATACCTGTACAGGCAGGACTGGATACACCTATGATGTGGATGGGAGATGGGGCAGAAGGATGAAGCTTTGCTGTGCCATGGCGTAGCCACTTTGCTGTCACATTTTTCAGTGACCTCTCACTAGGCAAAGATAATGGGGAAAGGACTAAGGGCTTCCTATTTCCTCCTCCCCCCCACTTGCCCTAGGAAGTCCCCCATACAAAATTTCATAAAAAGTGATTAGAACTGCCTTGAGTGTTAATGTTCTCCATTCTTTAAGGATCTGGAGAGCTGAATTTGAAACCTGGTTCCTGAGACACATACATCTGGCTATAGCTGCTGTATATCCATGAGAAGTATATATAGGGAAAGTAGCAGCTAGCCTGTACCTGTAGTCCCGAGAGTCATTTCAGCCTCCTGTGAGCTGGATGGACTTGTGCTGTGGGGTGGATTTGTCCTCTGAGCTCATAGGTGGGATACCTTCAGTGCAGGTGACCTTAGCAAGTCCCTTTTAGCTTTGTTTTCCAGGAGTCTATGTACTGGGCAATAGCTAATCTTAACGTTATAACCTAGATCATTGCACTTAAAAGATCTTTGAAGTTTTTCAGAGGTTCCAAATGATTCACCCCTGTTCAAGGACATTTTAAGACCCAGTAACTCCAAGAAAACTAGGTCAAGCAGGCAAATAATTACCAATAAGTCATCTGTGACTTCTAAGTGTAGCCACTGCAGTCCTATGGGCTAACACTAACCTATGCATTAGATGTGCACTGTGGCATGCTGGGTGTCCAGATCCCCCAGTTATCCAGAGTGGGGACCTGTGGTGGTTTCTTTTGGGCTTATGTACCAAGGAATTTCCCTTCTACAGAAACTAAAGAATTGGGAAGTGGAAGCGTATAGTCACCCCAACCGGGGGTAGGGTGCCACCAAAGTGTGCATCTGGATTAGGAGCCTGGAAACACTCAAGCATCCTGCAGAGTACGCATAAACCACACTGTCACCGACAGAACTGGGTTGAGTTCTTTGAATAAAAAAAAAACATTTTAAATGAATCTTTTTCCTAATATGGTCAGAGATGTAGCTATTAGCCAACATCATGGATCTCAGTAGACTTCTGGCACGGTGAATGACCTGACCGATGCTCGGCATCAGATCTGTGCTGGAGCAGGTAGCCTGGCTGAGCTGCTCAAAGACATCAAGAAACATGGAGGACGAATGCTGAAATTACTTTAGAACCTGCTACTGCAGGAAGAAAACTGGTAACAGCTGAGCAGTTCCTGTGAAAGCCTTTCTCTGATCTGAATCCCAGCAGTGGCAAATTCCGACTTCTGCATTCGCATAAAAGACTTAACAAGGGTTAACCATGCACAGGAATGTGCTCATGAAGTATTCAGATCTACCTGCATATTAAAAAAATAAAAATAAATCTATCCTTAAAAGCTTTTTTTAAAAAACTGGCAGCATTTGCTTTCTCCAGAAGTTAAACAAGCCAGGATTTTTTCTTATTCCAGTGCATTTGATGTTGATGAAAAGGAAATAAATTTGATTTTTGACTATTTATAGCCCAAGAAGCAACCAGTCCTTTGGCTATAAAAAGACTAATAGATTGGCTAACGATGAGGTACTTCCAGATGTTTCTTGGTCCAAATATTTGAGATTAATTCTACTTCAGAAAGGGATTGCTGCAAAAGAGGGGCCTGGAGAAACCATCCCATAGATTCTTCATCAGTGCAAGCTTTTTGGCCGTTGTGCACACATGATAGGAAGAAGGTGCATATATCATTTCAATAAACTCCTCTGAACACTTGGAGTTAAATCAGTCTGTCTGATGTGAATGGTCTCTGACGACAGCTGTGGCCAGGTTTTGGTTTACCTGTAGATCTAATCTGTTTTGTACTGATCATCTGGCATAAAGCAACCACCACAGTCTCTTAGAGAGCAGTACCTACCTGCTTTCGTATTAGGCCCTGCTCATAGCGCCTAAAAATAATGGGGATATTTTTATTTTCATGAACAACGTGTTGGTGGGGTTTTCCTATAGCCCAGATAGTAGCTCTACAAGGATACCCTAGCAGGCTATGTCTTCATAAGGTGTTTTTCCTCAAATACATTTTCTTTCCCTGAAAATAATACTCGCCTCTCATACAAGCAAGCATTGTAGGAGTTGTTGCTGGTTATGCTGAATTCATCAGTCTTGCCACTCTGCTCTCATAAACACTTATCTGCTGTAACTTTTTCTCAGCTATATGCATAGACTCCTCTTGGGTGCACTGTGCTGCCAACAAAACTTTTATTCAAAGAAACGTAGAACCTTCCCCTCCCCACTGCTGACCCAGGTGGTGGGTTTGCAGTTATGCCATTTTATGACTTTCCAGAGGAACACAGAGCACCTTAGCACCCGAGGAACTCAAAAGAGGACTTCAAAATAGAGGAACTAATTAAAATCAGAACCTAATACAAATAGTCCTGGTAAGTTCAGCTGGTGCAAACCTATCTGGCATACAAGGACATCAAAGGAATAATGAACCCCTGTTTAATCTTGTAAATCACTGGAGCAGGAAAGGAGCTGAAAGAGGGACCGTGGCACTAAGCCAAATGTCCATCACTGAGAAAATGGAGAATGACTTCAACACAGAAAAGCCTTCAGTAATGAGGCAAAGAGTTCAGTGTCAAAAACAGCTTTCAGTGTCGTTCAATATGCCACTTCCAACTGTCCGAAAACTGAGAGGCAAACGGGTAAGAAAGAATGAGTGGACTGTTGTAGATCAAGAGAACAATGCATCACGTAAAGTGGTGTGTTATTAACATGAGATCAGGTGTTGAAAGGTGCTGCCCCAGAGGCAGCCACTCTAGACAGGTATTTATTTCCTGTTCTTACAACAGGCTGGGGTTAGATCACAACAGCTCTTTCCACCAGGCGGGATGACTATAACTGCGTGTTCGCTTTGGTTGTGGTTTTGACCTCTCTCTCATACTGTCTCTTTGGCCTAATTTTCTCATTGGTTTTATATCCCTTTTATTTTTCCCGAAGTGTTATCTTTCCTTTCCTGTGTAAGGCTACCAAGTGCTGTATCTGTCCCCTGTTTTTGACTGAAGCTTTAGGCTGATCTTTCCGAAACAGAGTGGCCCCGTAGTTCAACCTGGCCGTTGCCTGCTCACCTGCCTCACTGCCTGCCGAAGCTTGCTCCTTTTTGAGGTATAACTCTGTTATATTCCTCAAGCAAGCTTTCTGCTTCTCATAATCCCAAATGCGGATTGGTGCTTGAGCTTTTGTGATCTGCGTGGGACTCTTACGGCTTGCTGCTTTGCTGGGGCCAAGGAAAAGTAGAAATTGCGTCTCCCACATGTTGTGATGCAGAGGAAGCAAACCAGGATCAGTAAACCAAGAACTTGAGTAGTGGCATCGTGTATCAGGGGTAAATCTGGTTTATTATTGTTACAAAACAGAGACCATCTAAAGGGTCCTCTAAGCCACCTTATGGAGTGTCACCTAGAAAGTAACAGGCTTGCAGGAAGATACCTTCTTCATGCTGGTGTAAGAGCTGTTCGTGTGCTTCAAAAAAGCCTCATTATTAGCTTAAGCTCTTAGCTGCTGTCCTCACTGAAGTCCAGTGGATCTGGTGAGAAGAAAGTCAGACCAGCATGAAGTGCTGCTTAAATCCCAACTGTAACATCTGTGGAAAAAAAGGGCAATAAGTTAATAGCAAGAACCTCTTTAAAACACTCTTGAGGCCCTTTAATCTATAGGCTTTGGAAAATTTGAGAGTTCCAAAATTCCCTTGCAAGCTGCTTGTAAAATATAGCGAATTATTTTTTTTTAATGCCTTATGCAACCCCTTTAGTCACCACACTACTTCAGGCAGGGCTTGTAGGCAGCCAGTAAATCTCTCTGGTTTGTTCCTCCACAGGTGCAGTCCTTAATGCTTTAGGAATAAGTCAGATAACCGCTGCTGGATGCTGCTGCTGAATCATCTGTTGAGCTGGGAGTGCTAGATGTGGGCTGAATTATCCATGCAAAAAAATAAGCTGCTTCTTCTGTCTTTGCTGGAGAGCTGAACTCCAGGAGAGGAATAAAACAGTGCAAGGAGACAGAATTCTTATCCATTGTAAGTCTTTGGAAATCTTTCAACTTCCAGAGACAGTTAAAAAAAATTAGTCCAGCAAAAGACTTTCTTTCAAACCCCTTTTTACAATCATTGGCAATGAGACAGGTCTAAACAGAGCTGCAGGACTCTGACCTTACCTGTTGTCTAGATTACCACGAGCAAAAAAGTGACACCTGTGTGCCCCACAAGGATGCTGGGACCACGTGAAGATTGAGTGTCTGGCTGCTTTGACATTGACCCCAGTGTTGTCATCACAGACAGCTCACCAACCCAAGCAGCGGTCATGAAGAAAGAGGAAAAGGGCTTAAAGGGCTTTCTGACTGCCCCCTGCCAGGATGCCAGAAAGATTAGGATATTGAAGGATAATAGCATCAGTGTGCGCCTCAAACCACACCCCCCACCCCCCCACCCCCCAAAATAATACTTCTTGTTCTTGTTGCCAAGTGGAACTATGGTTGGGGCAGTGATATGCTGATATGGATGTAGGTAATTTTAATGCAGTGGAAGAGCCTTGGAGACTGAGACTGCAGTGACCACTTAAAAATATCCCTAATTATCTGATGCTCTGTCAGCTCTTGCCAGATTTCCTTTCCTGTGGAGGAAGGAATGTCAGGAACAGCAAAAATGCTGTGGCAGATGATGGCTGCTATACCAATAACATCAACACACAGTGAATAAATTAGTAGGTATCCCCTTCAGGGTTTGGACACTTTTACTTCTATCCCAGCTCTGAAATGAGACACATCTTGGCTGTCCACCAATAGCTGTTTTCAGCCTAGAGCGTTGTGGAAGGTAAGGATGCTAAAGGTTTAGATACAGTAGAAGAAAAATCATACCCCTCATCTATGCTCTGATTTCAAGTAACTAATTGCCAGACATAGCTGATTAAATGCACTATTTAACTTCAGAATATGGCACGATAACATATTTTTTTCTGTTATTTTAGAAGTACATATTAACACAGAAAGTAGCTAAGGTAACAAAAATGAGGACTCCTTATAGTGGTAATAGCCTTGCAGACAATAGTGGAGAAATTGAAAGGGATGTTCAGGATCTAGTGAGCTCGCAGGCTCTTCCTTGTGAGCACAGGCAATCCATGAAAGCGTAACTTTCAAGACTGCAGAAATGTTAGGCAAGAAAATTGATAAGATCTTGTATTTGGTGAAAGACTCCCAAGTGATACTGTTCTTCCTAGGAATTTATATACTCCTCTAGTCTACCATAAAGTTTATTGCCATTGACTAGTAAAAGTAACAGATGCTGTTTTATCACAGGCAATACAGATTGCTATTTTTAGAAGTCTCAGAGAACCAGTAGCTGATGACAACCTCCCTGACCTTGGCTATTGGTGATACCCCATCAATACATAGACAAGACTGATAATTCAGCAGGGAGTTTAAGCAAGACCAGAGTATGGAACATTTCCTGCAAAAGCTGCTTTGCTTTATATTGGTGCTTGTGGCTGGAAATCCTCCATAATAAATATATTCTGGACACAGCACTTGAGGGTCTGATATCCAGTGCCTTTCCTGATTCCTTTCTCACCTGCTTTCCACATTGCCCTGTGGAGGCTGTTGTCCCACCAGAAACTTGCACAATTAGAAGTAGCCCAGTGGTTCCCCCTGTGGGTGTTATCTTGGTCTCCTTGGAATGCAAAGCAGGAGACTTTTCTCAGAAGGTTTCTTCAGACTAAAGTTGTTAATGACTCTGTCCTACTTTGAGAAGACCTTCCAAATGTGCACACTGCTGTGTTTCCTGGCTATTAAAACTTCCCTTTGTTGCTCTGGTTTTCTGGGTTTGGGTGCTGTTTTAATTTGGGTTTTTTTTTTGCCCCATACACAGGACAGACAGGAAAATCTCAAAATGCACACTAGCTGTCCGTATCAGATCCTTAAAGGAGCCAGGCAGAAATACAGCTCATGCTCAGGGCAACCAACCATGGCCCTTTAGTCTGGTCTTGAAATAATTACCTGGAAACAAATGTCGTGGGACCACTGGACAAGCACAGAGCTGTTTGATCATCCTTTGGCCACGCTTTAGGGTGTGGTTGGGTGCAGTGTGGACGTCTTTCCTGTAAACGAGAATCTGGTTGCATACTACAGTTAGACAATATAGAAATTGTTCAGTGCCAAGGTTGGCCCATCTTTTCCCTGTAACAGGCAGATCTGGGTGTGTGTTCTGATTCTGGAAGAATGGGCTGCTTCCTGTAAGGCAGTTATTACTCGCAAGTAAAGAGACATTCGGCTGATTTGATCAGCAGAGCAGCGCGTAAGAATTTGCTTTTCAAGCCAAGTATGCTGTTAGAAATCTGAGCTTCTCTTTCAGGTCACTATTTTAATTTTAATGTTAATGGACTAAAGTGTGCTGTTTTTCAGGAGATGTAATCATGTTAGAGGGTTTCAGTGGCCCCATATTGTTTTATTAGCTATAATGAAGTTGGTGGCTTATGATCAAAGAGCGTTATTCATCTTATTAATTGCCATATTTATGGCATTAGTGATTAAATAGTTTATAAGCCAACTGGGAAACCGCACCTGCCCTGGTACACAAGAAAACACCTTTTAAATCAAAGCAACTGAGAACAGGAAAGTCCCACCCTTTCATCCTGTGCTCGAGCGTGGTGCAACGACTGGGTAACAGTAGCTTTGTCCTTGCTAGTTTAGGCAGGTATGCTCTTTCCCATTTCACTCGTGGAGAGGACTGGGGAGCTACGTGTAGGATCTCATTTTCCCTATGGCACTCACAACGTGGTCCCTGCTTGGTGGTGGAAAAAACAATGGACAGCCCATATTTCTGCTGTCACTCCAGCTCAGAAATGCTGTACGACAGACTAAACGGCAAGTGAGATGTTTGGAGAAAGATCTAAGTGAGCTGTCTCCACTACGCCGTTAGCAGCCAGACAGTGCCAGGTGTAAACTCCTCTTCAAGTGTTGGAGAAATGATTACAGCATCCTCTGTTTATTTACGTGAAGATTGTGGTTCTAGACTAAATGAAAAGCATCATGCTGTCTCCCTCACTATCCCAGTTCCAGTCCTGAAGTCAACAAGGGAACATACTCAAACCAAAGTGCTTCCAGGCACGTGAAGTAGACAAATTAATAACAATAAAAAATACTATATTGTCCTTCAGCTGAAATAATCTGAGAAGTTATTTAAAACACAAATTAATTTGGAACTTTCCCTGTGTGTCTTCTTTCCAGTCCCACCTGGGCAATCTGCCTTGACTAATTTCTCAGCTCAAAGGACAATATTTTGGGTTTGCTTGTTTCTTCTCCCACTTAGAAATGCAATGGTATCTGTTTAAGGAGACTTACAGTAAATGGTCAGGATAGCAAACTTAAGATATTGGTGGTCTGAATTTAAAAGTCTGCAACCTTTATTCAATCCTGATGGCAAAAAAGACAATGTAAGTATAAGTTGTATGTGATTAGTTAACATTTTTCCCCTCTTTACTTCTGCTTCATTCACTGCACAAAACGGATAGCATTCCCCTAGGAGTAGAATATATCTCACCCAACTTCAGCAGTCTGAAAATTACTGTCCGTATGGGCTCCCCTTCTGCTGAATGGAAGGAGGTAGGCACTGCCAAATAGTGATTCAGCCTGTCTGTAGATAGGTCCGAGACAGATGCGATGAGGCATCTTCCTAGAGACTCTTACATCTCTCTGCTGACCCACAAGAGAACCAAGGCAACCTGCATACATCAGATGCCTCCTTTTTAGACAGCTAAAATTAGGTGGGATGCAACTCATCCTCAGCACAGTTCTTTGTTGTTTAGTGTATGGCCCGATGCCACATTTTCTGTAATGCTATTGAAATCCTTCAGCAACCAAAGTGTCCATTACCTCATGGGCTTTGGTTGGCAATGGAGTGTCTAAGAGTGGAGGCTATCTCACCAGCCATAGACCTTTACTAGGTGAGGTTTAGCATGCAATCTGGGCATCCTAGCTCTCTTTATGTTAATGGAGGGAAACATGCACTTTTGGCATCTGTTTTAGTATGAGATTAATCTTAGATTCTCTGTGCCTAACTGAATGAGAGTCTCTGTTATTACCCTGTCTAGAGAGATGACATTTAACCAGATGAACCCCATGTGAAGTGCTCTGTAAACATGAATTAGTTTGTTTCATAGCTGCCTCTAAGGAAAGTGGAGGCAGTATCTCAATTTGACACAGAACAAATTAATAGTGTGATTAAAACAAAACCATTTGCTGGTTTTGAGTGTGGACTCTGACACATCTAGGGCTTAACTTTCCCATGGACGTACATGACATTTTTCAAAGAACAAACCTGATTCATTCTTTAATGAAAAATATATCAAGAAATTTGCAATTTGCCAATCCATAGCCTGAATAAGAAAAATCTTATTGTGATTTACCTGTGTGCTTTATTCAATCCTGAATGCAAATGAGATAGATAGTCTAAGTTATGAGCATGACTTATTTTCATTACTGCAAGTTCTGCTTGCAAAATAGTTTTAATAACCTTGCATATGCTTCATGGTGTTATTTAGGCTCTCTAAACTGCATGTTGTTAGGAATTCTCAGGAAAAAAAAAAAAAGAGAGATTGATTCAATCTGACTCTTAACTTGTCTCCATTGGAAAATCACGCTAGTGTGCACACCTTCACAGTTGCTTAAGATATGAACATTAGCTTGAGTTGTCAGAGAAAGATGAGAGTAAGTTTAGGTCTGAGCTAATGATGAGAAAACTTAGCAAGAAGTTCATGTCACTGTGTTTTGCACTTGTGTATTTTGAGTGATGGAGCTTTATGAGCTCCATGAGATGAGCAATACTCGACAGCTTGAGGACTCTGGTGACTTGACATGATGACATCACTTGGGCAGCATTTTAACCTTCACCATTCACAGCTCAGCTGCTGTGAGTGGTTAACAATTTCCCTTGCCAGTCAGTGTGGTCTCTTCTTACCAGCAACCGTCAGCTGTCTTCCTCACACTTCTGTGGATGGTGTAGATGAAGGATATGTACTGCATGGTGAAATGAGCTATGGGAGGGTTTATATGGACAGGTCATACTGTTTTTTTATGTGATAGCCAACAGGGAGCTCTCATGTTCTGGTAGGGTCTATTTGCTATGACTTATAGCTGCAATCGTGGCTGATTACAGTATGTCAGAAGGGTGTATCATTGGAGTTGTTGCAGAGGTGATTATGAGGTGGAGCCATGAGGCCCTAGAGCATCTTAACTGCCTTATTTGCCCTCCTGAATGTCCAGTAATAGCTGAAAATAGAGTGGACAGGAGGGAAAAGCTGTTGACAGCCAGGAAAGTTACTGTAATAGAAAAGGCCTCAACTTGGCACCAGGCAACCATTTCTGTCTTTGCAAAGAATTAAGATTATATTTCCTCAGAAAAAGCTATTTTTTTTAAAAAACCTCCATGATGGAAGCTTTATGTTTTATTTGCTGTCTGCTGTCACATCTTGATTTGCCTTGAGGCTGGCCCGCACAGGTTTTTTTGCACCTATTTATTCCTTTAAATTTGAAGAATAATATCATTAGGTGGGTGCCTTTTCCTGTTGCAGCTGTTTTCAAGCGCTGCAGTGGCTTTCAACCTGTGGGTTGTGAAAGGTTCACGAGGGCAATTAAGAAACCCAAGAATCTTAGGGCCTAAGTTCACCACACAGAAATGTTTATCTATCCTATAAAAGTTTTCGGAGCTCACTAACTGAACAAAGTTAAAAACACTGCCATAGTTTAAAATCAATTTATCAAAATAAGCTACTGTACTATCACCAGTTTTGTGTGCTGGAATTACACCCACAGGAGTTAATTTATGTAATTATGCATGTGTGAGGCGGAGAAGAGGTTGGAATAGCCCAAATAAAAGAAAAACACAGGTTCTCTGCTCACTGACTCTCAACCTAGCTTTTGCAGTGTCTTTGCCTCTAACTCCACAGTGTGTCTGGTTCTGGGAGCAGCTATTAGTTTGGATGTGCATTCTGTGGAGCTGATTTGGAGCTAAAAGCAGGATGGTTGCATCCATACAGTACTGTACCTTCAGGAACTGGATGCATTCAGGAGCATGGCACAATTTTACCCCCACTGTCCCTGGCAGGGTTTAGCAGCTTGGACCTCATGTCACAAAAGCATGGGTTCGTTGTGGCTGGGACCATATTGACTCTGGAGGTGCATAGACCCATATGTGTGGTTTATGCTTGGGCTAATAAGCCTTGTCAGAACAAAATCAGAAGCTTTACACAAATGCCTACAATCAAGATTAATAGCTTGTGATAATGATGAGTTGATTGGACTAAGTCATATTAAAATTTTTTGAAAAGCGTATGTAGTCAAGTGTCTTGGACTAGCTGTTTTCAATAAAGACATGGACCTATTCAAGTGTATCCAGAGGAGGCCACGAAAATGATCAGAGGGCTGGAACATCTCTCCTATGAAGAAAGGCTGAGAGAGTTGGGGTTGTTCATCCTGGAGAAGAGAAGGCTCCAGGAAGATGTTATTGTAGCCTTTCAACATATAAAAAGGTCTTATAAGAAAGACCGAGAGAGACTTTTTACCAAGGTCTGTAGTGATAGGACAAGGGGCAACAGTTTTAAACTGAAAGAGAGTAGATTTAGATTGGAGATAAGGAAAAAAATTATGATGAGGGTGGTGAGGCACTGGAACAGGTTGCCTATAGAAGCTGTGGATGCCCCATCATTGGAGGTGTTGAAGGTCAGGTTGGACCTGGTCTAGTGAAAGATGTCCCTGCCCGTGGCAAGGGGTTTGGACTAGATGATCTTTGAAGATCCCTTCCAACCCAAACCATTCTATGATTCTGTGGTTCTATGATTCTACGAAGAAGTGTTTCAGTCTGCACCTGTGAAATTTTCTACATAGGGGTTAATGAATTATACAGCATTTTCAGGGTGTTGTGGAAATGCAAACAATAACTATTGATTTCTGGAGAACTCTGTTCTAATCTCTCCGGGACATTTTACAGTTTAAATTTATGTTTGGTTTTGAGTTTTTGGACTAAGAAGATTAGACCATGTCAGAATTTTGTTCTGGCTTTTCCCAACAAGAACAAGGTTAATCTCTGAAGTGCTGTGTTTGTGGGCTGAGATAACTACCTAAGTACAGTTGAAGACATGTCCCACTGCCTGAACAATGTCTTGTATTTACAATCCCGTTATGGACAGGATTTGACCTGATGGATTCGTTCAGTGTGAAACAGATTTTTGGAATGAAAGAAAATGGAATTCAGAGCGCTTATGTACGACTTGGAAGCTTCCCTGTTGTTCAGAAAACTGAGTGAGTACCCTGGTTTTTCACTTTATTTTCATCTGAGCCTCTGCTTTACATTATTTGGTTCCTCTAGGTTAACTTTGTAGTAGTTATCTAGTACCCACACATATATTGCTGTTTTGATCAGCTCTTTCAGTTCTGCTGGCACAGAATTTACACAACGTGGTCAGGAACCTCCACACCAACTGCGGGCTCCATCCTGGTAGAGTATGAGCTGGTTTTGGTGTATCTCTATGGTTGTGAGCAGCAGTATCAAGAAATTCACAAAAGAACTTAAGGCTTAGTAAATAGCTTCTAAAAGGAATATTTGGTAGCACTCCTATTGAGATATATATTTGCTAATCAGAAGAGACCAGTTCCTAGTAGATGTTGTTCTCAATTAACTAATATGAGTTTTGGCCCCCTAAAAGAATGAGCAATTTTTAATCCTGTGTCAACATGGATTCAGTCCTTGCAGCCTTTTATGACCTGAGGCTGCCAGTTGTGTCATAGTCTATCGGAACAGTTTCTCTTCGAGTTGTCATTTGAGTCCTGCTAGCATTAGCCTGGAAAAGAGTGAGTGCATAATTTCACTGAGTAACCATGAGCCATAGATTGAATTGTCATCATTAACATTTTTGCCATAAATTTCCCTGTGCTGGTTTGAATTTCAGCTTAAAAAATCAATAGTAATTCTTTTCCTTCTTATGGATGAGGGCTGTTATTTTTTATTCTGTTTTAGCTCTTTTACTCAGCTCACTGCATCTTTGAGATTGTCCTGTGACTTACATTTACTTGATTTCGCAATATTTTTTTCGTCCTGGAGCCAACCTGGATTGATTTGCCCTTATCCCCTCCCCCTCTTTCTCCATATAAACACCCAGTATTTAAAAATAAAAAAAAGTACAAATATGATACACTGAAAGGAAAACTGTTTGCTCTAAAGTCCATAAATGATGTCAAGTCTCAGGGTAAGTAAATTCATGATCTGGGAGAAGGGCAGCCAACTGAAGACACCTTGGTCTTGATAAGTAGTATATACATAACTGGTGTGTGTGGGGAGGGGAATAAACCTATTTTGTTTGGCTCACAGCAGTCTCTGGGTAGAAAGTCTGCTTGCTGAGGCTTCTAACAGCTAGTGGTAGTGTACTTTATCACTGTAAAGCATTACCACCAAGTCTACATAGAAAGAAGCCCTTGAAGTGAAAAAGTCCGATTTGCACTTAGAAATTCTGAGAATGATGATCTACTGAATCTGAGCTCTGGGAGATACTATGACAAATAGGACTAGTGCAGTCCTTGGGTGTATGAGCAGGAACTGTCAAGTATGAGTTGACTATCTCCATATCAAGCAACTGAATCACCACTGTTGGGATGCTGTGTCCACTCTTTGTTTCCATAATTCAGTAGATAGGAATGGAGTGAACAAAAGTTTAAATAACTGGGAAACAAGTCTAACAGTGAGAAATTCAAGAAGTGCAGTGTAGTCAGGTAAAATTAAGAAGTGGTTAGCAACTGAGGTGATTGCTCTCTGTAAGAACCTCTGGGGAATCAAAGTTTAGTAAAGGGTCTTTGGTGCTAAGGATAGTGGTAGACTGAAAGTCGGTGGCTACCTGTTAATGACATCAAAAAACAGCATGGAAGAAAGGCACACTTTTAACAATGAATGTAATTAACCACTGGAACAAGTTAGCAGACATTGCAGAGAATTGTCCATTTGCATTCCTTTTTCAAATTAAGCATTGAAGTACTTTGTTGTTGTTGTTTCTGTCGTTTTCCCAGAAAGACTGAGGGAGTGAAGCCAGACCAACCAGCTATGTTGACTTTCCTTCTGCTCAGATTGCACCCATTTATTTGTTGTTGTTGTTGTTGTTTTTAAAATAAGTAGAATACTTTATTGCCCAGGACAATTAGAAGTAAAACATTGTCATGGTTTAAGCCTAGCTAGCAACTAAACACCACGCAGCTGCTCGCT
>NW_009211007.1:0-205 GCF_000690835.1 Fulmarus glacialis
CTGCGTGAGGAACCCAGCACAAAGCAAAGCCCAGCCCAGCCCCACCTGCCGGCAGCCACCATCTTCCCACACGGAAAAAAACGGCCAACCAACCACTCACCACCCAGGGCCTGTTGCTAAACACCTTCCTCTTTGTCTTTTACCTCAAGCAAAGTCCCGCGGGTGCGGCGACAGAGGTTAAATGAGGCCCCGGCGCCAGGGAGGA
>NW_009211007.1:305-9885 GCF_000690835.1 Fulmarus glacialis
GAGGCCGGCAGGGCACAGCCCTGCTCACCGGCAGCTTTAGCCTCCCTAAGCGAGGGGCAAAGTGGGGGGGAATTGGCTTTTAGAAACAAAACAAGCAACTACAGAAACAACTGAAACCGTAAGTGCTAGGGCCTCATTTTAACTTCTCCTGGGTTCAAGAAAAAAAAGGGCAGCTGTCTTGCACGGGGAGGTGAGTCTAGATGCCTTTTGACCTCGAAATCAGTCCCCTGAGGCTATTCCTTTTGGGTTTTTTAGGACCTCTCTTCTCCAGTTCACAGCTCAAGGAAGAGTAAGGAGCAGGCACCACCGGCAGGTTAAGTCAGGGGAGTGCCTCTCCTCCAGGCACATCACCACACAGCGCGGGAGCACAACTGTTGTTTTCGAAAGTATCATTGACACTGACAGTGGAAAGCAAAACCATCTCCTTTGTAACACAGAAATAAAGGCATAGGCTGGCTTTTTCTTCACTCCAGCCCTCATCACTGGGTGGTCTGGGATATTTTGACCTGAGACTCCCATGCGGTGGCCGGTGTTTTCAGCAGCAGGGATCGTTTCTGAAGCAGGAGGGAACTGTGCTCTTCGGTGGGTGGAAAGCGCTCCGCCCAAGGGCCGTGAGGTTCAAAGTAGTTACTCCTGTACATCAGGCAGGCGCTGGTGATATTATGACTAAGGAACGGATGTGGCTGAGTGGCTTTCGTGACAGCTAAGGAGCTGAGGAAGATGTGAAGATGTGGGGGTACGCACGGAGGGGTAAACCTCATTTAAAAAGATGAGAAGCAGGAGTGTTCGCATCTCTTTGAATGCATCTCATTTAGAAAGAGAACGGCTGGGACTGCTCTGTGCTCCTCCAGTCCTGTCAATCACACTGCTGCCTGTGGCCAGGATGTGACTGATTATACCCTGACACAACATATCAAAATGCCAAAAAAAATTGAAATATAGGGGTTTTTTCCTCACTAAAAATGTGACAAGATCATATTACTTTGAAATGTCATGATCTTTTGGGGAAAAAAAATGTAATATTCAAGAGAACTTTTTTTTAACTTATGAGCCAATAATTTTAAAGTTGGGCAAAAGCATGAAAGCCACCATCTTTTCATCTGATTACTCCACACCTCAAGCAGACCATGAAAAACTACTAGAATAAGAAAATGAATCCTCACATAATCCAGACCCTCAATTATATCTCAGAAAATAGCATGAAAACAAAGTAGGAAAGCTGCTGGGGTACTGAGGACCGGGACAGTAGGATTCCTGGGGGAGAAAAGGCTCTCATGTAGCCAGAAAAAACACATGAAAACATCTAGGTTATCACTTCAAATCCATGAGAGTACTTCAGGTTTCCTGGAGGGTTAATTTATCAGCATGCAACCTGAGACTCCAGATTTGTACAAGCTAATTAACAAGGTATTCTTAAACACATTAACAAGTTCAGTCTACAAAACACTCTGAAAATGAAACAGAGCTTATCAACCATTTATACATCCAAATTTATTTCAAAGACCAATCAGGCTTCTAGGATGAATGCTCTTCCAGGGCTTTGTTTCTATAGTGGGTCACTCAGCCTCTGACATTTATGATTGTAATTTTTATATGATTCCTATTTGAAAACTAACAAACAAGCACCCTCAAAGAGAAGAGCAATACCAACACATCATAAACATGAGCAAACACCACTACAAAGGCCCATAAATAACGATGTCGGCACATTGTCCTGAGGGCCTGGTCCTCGAGTGCCTTCTCCCCTGGATTAGCACCTTTAGCTCCAGAGGACATGCATTCACGGCTTTGTTCTTTAGTAAAGGGGACACCTTGACTGCTCACATTGCAGGCAGCTGGTGACACTCTTGGGAATGACAGCATTCCTCAAACACTTGTGGCAACCTCATCATGCCCTCCAGACACTTATCCCATGCCCCATGCATCTGCTCCACTCACGGCCGCCTCATAACTCACTGCAGCCCACTGTGGGGTGCGCTACCTGTCTGCCTTAGCCACCAGCAGCATTTTGCCCTCCCACAGCACATCAGGATGAGGCAGGAGGGGCTGCTGCCCATCTGCTTTGCAGCAGATGCCTTGCTTCAGCTGCTCTACTTTGCCAGGGCTTTACCAGAGGGAGCCAGCAGCAAACTGGCTTGCGTTAGCTTGCAAGAATGATCAGGGAGTAATCGCAGTATCTCAGAATACATACTGACCTTCCTTACACCAGGGAAGGCAATTAAACAGGTCGGCTCAGCACCGGCAGAGCCCTCTGCCTGCATGCTCCCAGATGAAGGTCACAGCCACTCTATGCCTGATTTGACCTGGCTGTTTTATGCTCCTGCGTGGCGGGAGGGCAGTGAACCACCCTTAAAAATTGACAAATATCACCTGTATTTATGTGTTACAAAAACGGAGGAAGCTGACAAGTTTCTAGCTAGGAATTTCTAAGGGTTCCAAGGGGACTAAATATCCATTTGCCACTAAAATTCAGTCAGATTTAGACACTTAACTCCTTTAAGTCCATTTGAAAGTCCCAATCCAAAACTAACAAAATGCAACAATGAACAGCAGCACAAACAGTAAAAGTAAATTGAAACCAGTTCAGCCTTAACTATCATATATCTAAAGTTTGCATTAATAAAAATATAGTGTAATTAAAGTGAGCGCATGCCTTTAGTGTTGGTGTTATTCTCAGTTTCCAAAATAAAGCACTATAGCTGTGGTTTAAAGCAAGTCTGTAAAGATAACAAATTACATTCAGACAATTTTTCCAGTCACTTGAAATGCCAGACATACTCATATTAAGTGAAAAAATATTCTTTCAACTGTTCTTTATGTCTTGTGAAATGTTCTGCTTTGTAATTGGTCTTCTTTTATAGGCATTATTTTAAAGCATAGAGTCAAGGTACTATGATGTTCTGAGGATCTGCTGTAGTGCACAGCGATTATATCTACTTTCTTCCACTGCAATAGTTATAAAATAAAATTTACGGTCTCTACCCTACATCATCCTCGTCAACGCCATTTGACTTAAATCATGCACAGGGTCATAATTTAATACTGCTGAGGGACAAACATGGACAGCGTTCTATGATCATCTAAATTAATCTCTTTTTAAGTTGTTGCTGCCTTGCCAAAATACCTCAGCAGAAAATTTGATCCAATTATTTTCTTAATGGAGTAGATATCAACAATACTCAGCATACCAGTCAAAACACAATTTTTCTAACCTTTGGGCTTGCACTCACTACATAATGGCTAAAACTCTCTTTGTGCTCCTTTTATTATATTACTGTTAGCACCCACAATGTGGATTCTGGTAGAAGAAATGAACAGGCAATTTTGCTAATGATGCATGAAGCAAAATAAAATATATTGTAATTTTCTATAACTGCAATATATTTGGTTTTGGTATGCTGCTTACTGTGAAAAAAAAAATTTTGTTTTTACAGCGAATTCCAAATTATTTTTATTTAGTCAGGCTTTCTACACAACACAGAACAGGAAATAAAATATTTCTCACTGTTTTTATACTTTAAATAGCTGTGTTATATATTGTAAATTGCACAGCAGTCATGTTTGCCATCACATGATCAAAAATGTATTTTTCACACCATATAGTCCATAAAATTATGGTGGCCATCCACAGTGGTTATATGCACCTTGTCAAGTGGTTCAAATAGCCTAGGAAAGTGGAATATGTTTGTTACAAGAATAAAGGGGGCTGTTGGATAATGATATTTATTCCTTATCTTTATCTAATAAGGTGAAAGATTTTAGTGTTGAATGTATTATTCTAAAAAGTCTGTTTGATATTAAAAATCTTAAGATGGGATGCTTGAGAACAAAGTGATAAAGCCCTTTGAATTCCACGTAAGAAAAATGAGCATGCTGTAATAAAAGAAATAATTTGCATAGCCATAGAGAGAGAGAAAGAGAGGACTTCATGGACTAAATTTTCTCTTTGGCTGAATATACTCAGTTCCACTGAGGTCAATGTGGCTATGCCGATATAAACAAGCTGAGGACAATTGGACCCTACAACAAAAATACGTAAGAAATTGTATTTAGTCTGGATGTTGTCTCTGCGCCTATTTTCAGTCAAATGTGAGATAAGGAACACATGATTATATGAACTTTGACATTAGAAGAAATATGGCAATCAAAATAATGTTAAATGGAAAAAAATATTTATAGAAAATAGTGGGAGCTGATGTTAATCAACCACTCCTGTAAGGCTCACAGTCTGTATGACTTAGAAGTTGAAAGCAATTTCAAAAGTTACTTGGCTAGGGAAGGAACATGCCGTTTTCACAAAACAGTTCCATTCAGCTAGAGAATAGGGGCTACATTCACAAAATGTCTTGGGTGTTAAAACATGGAATATTTCAAAGCTTCACTTCAAAGCATCAGGTTTTCCAGCAGAAACTGCAACTGTGAGTTGAAAAATTCCTTGCTGTAAGGTGAATAAGCCAGTAAAATTTCGGTCTCCAACAAAGTTGCACTTTTTCCATGCATACACCCCAAACTCTGAAAGGTATACATTTATTTCTCAGAACAGGCTAGTTAGAGTGTCTTATTTTTGAGTTTTCCTTTCTCTTTTTTTTCCTTAGAATGATCTTAAATTTACCTTTCTATATTTGTTTAAAAAGGTTCATTTTCTGAAGCTGTTTTCCACCCTGAGGTATCTTCTTTCAGACAGGGCTTATTGAGCTAGTGAAACTTGTCAATAACCATCAGTAAGAGGTTTTTTTTATTAAATTGGGCAGCATAGAAGGGTATTTACAAACTCTGCTACAGATATTTTATTTAAAGTCTTGAATCACCTTGGGAAGACACCTATATCTTTTTATTGATGACATGCATAGCCAAAGCATCTCACTTTCTGAGATGTGAGTCTTAACGAAGTTACCTGCCTCAAGTACACAACGTGAATCCTCCCTGTAGCAGACATTAGGGAAAAAACAAAGCACAGCACCAGTATCCGTGAAGCTATTATTATTTGCTCTCTCTATTTGATACATGTTGGATTACATGCTCTGTAGGTTCTGTGTATACCAACAGCACTGCAGTTGGAACTGACTGTGTTGTCACAGATCAGCTGTGGTTTGTGAAAAGCATGCGTGGTTTAAACGACTGAAGATGGCAGCTGTCACTGTGACTGAGATATATCCAGATTCCAGGCTGGGTGATCACTGGGCTTACTCCCTTTTACTGTAGGTGTCATTCTCCTTTAATGTATCTACCTTGACTGACTTCTTTTGTTATTATCTTATACCAGACCTACTTCCTGATGAGGAATGGCAGTGTTTACTTACATAACTAGTCCTGACATTTTGCTTCATTTTCGCAGAGGGAAGGCTCAGTTCTCCAGCTTTCTATTTATCTCAACTCTTGTTTTCACCCCATTAGAGAGCCATTTGGAAGCCGAATTCTAAATTTAACAAAGCTGAAGTTAATCAAATATAGCTTTTAGCTAGTGAACTAGCTCTTACAATCTTTCTCATTCTCTAGTCAATTTTTCTCTAAAATAAAACACCTAGGGAAATCCAAAAGTTTCAGAACTAACAAAACCTTGTTTCCTACTTACTTGGGTTTCATAGTTGATAGGCTGGTGTATAAGGTCTTCCTGAAGCTTTTCCAAGTTTTAGGTACTCACCACCTTTCTTTCTAGTGTGGATTCTCCAGGTAACATAGTATACGTTTGTGCTACATCTTCCCTTCTGCTCCTGAAGAGGAAGAGATTTTCCTCCTCTCCTGCACTGTCATTCATGCTGATGAAACCTATAGGGATCATGCTTCTACAAAATTTGATTTGAACTGGTGAAGGAGTTCAAAAATTCATATGGGGAGAGGGAATGCATACACACAGTGTGAAAAGATACGCTGCTTGTCCACATGAAAACCAGACTAACAATAAATCTGTAAAAATATCCTGAAGAAAAATTTCTTTGCAGGTCCCTTGTCCTCAGGCTCTTTATATCTTTCTGTTTCACTCTTTGGATGACCATTTGACCTTTTTTTCCTACTTTCTTTTCTGCATCTGCTATTTTTTCCTCTCTGTTCTTCCCTCTTTTCATTTCCATTCTTTGTCTCTTTTCTCTGGATCAAAGTGGGAGGAAGGACACTTGAGCATCATTAGTTTGTGGACCTAAAGGCATAAATCACATTGCGACAGACATCACAAAAAAACAAGCACTTCAGCTAATCCCCAGGACTGACTGTTGGCATCGGCGCCCAGCAGACAAGTGCTGGAATTTTCAAAAGAACAACTGACAACCTGTCAAGCAGAGTGCTCGCTAGCATACATGTGGCACCGAGGCAATATAGATTTTGCCAGTCCAGGGTGCCATTCTGGAAAGGTCAAGAAAGTAGTTTAGACTTTCTGTCCTGGCTTCTAACAGGTTTATTTTTTGTCTCTATTGGGAAATTGAACAAAACTACAATAAATTAGTTTCCATTTAGATAGGAGGAATACTATACTTGCTCAAAATGCCATTAAAAAATTCCTTCTTGCAAGTAATTTCAAACTATTGTCAGTCCAAAACAGTTCTGAAATTCTTACTATCCTAATCCAAGCTTGGGGTTAATTGAGTAAATTCAACCTCCTACATTCGGAACATACATCCCCAGCATTATCACTTTGTTTTTAGGGGGCCAGAGCTAGTAGCTTTTTATATTTTAATTTTTCAAACCTAGATGCCTTTTTATGTCATATTCCTATAACATTCAAAAATCTCCAACACTCAGGATAAATCCACCTAATGAAGTCAGTGGAGTTCTGCCAGGTATCAAACAGTACAGAATTTGTCTCCTTGTTCTCATGATGGAGTGCTCCATCAGCAAGAGAAATTGCTGTCTAGCTTTGGCAAGAACACTTGGATACTACTGCATATATAATATTCCCTTTAAGATGACTGCAGTTCAAGAACCTTCATGAAAGATTATTTGCTTTAATTAACAAAAGCACTACACAGGTAGCTATAGAATGTCCTCAAAGACAAGCTTAAAATTCAGTTCAAATCATTTGCTGAAAATAGGTTAAGTAGAGGCTTTCCTGTAATTCAAACTTATACAATAAACTTGCCACAAGAGCTTCCTTAAAAGGAGAGAATAGCACCACAATGGTGAGTTTCAAGAATCTGCAGAATCAAAGAATAGTTGACGTTGGAAGGCACCTCAGGAGATTGGCAAATCCAGCCACCCTGCTCAAAGCAGGTTGCTCAGGGCCATGGCCAGTTGGGTTTTTAAATATCTTACTTGACTAAGCAGGATGAGGCTTCAAGATAAGCTCAGTGACTCATATTCTAAAGTATTGTTTTAAAACTTTGAAATGTTGATGTGTCCCATAAAGGACTAGTTTCTGAAGTTTACAACTGAGACTTTACATTTACATCTTAATTGAACCTCTATGGCATCAGTTACTAATGATCTTTAGTGTAACTGTGAGCAAATAACATCTTTTATCCTCAGTATAAAAGACCAATTACATATTTTTGTAGGAGTGATTTATTGCTAAATGGGTTGAGTCTGTATAGGCAACATTCTGATGAAAATCTCTATTCGTGGACTCCTATTAGGCTGTATTTGGAGAAATAAATCTAAGCTTTCTGAAGAACAATCACAAATATATACATAAATTATTCCCTTTAAAATAGAAGAGCTTGACTTTTAACATTTCACAAAACAACTTTCTCTGGTCAGAATCAAGAAAGAGTGAAAAAGAGTCCTAGTTTGCCCTTGTTCCATCTATCTGCACATTACTTCACACTGAACAATGGGAAAGGCTCAAGCGCTTCAAACGAAACCTTTACTGGGGCTGAAGCAGCCCTGTAAGACAGCAAGTTTCCCGTTCCAGTAGGTTCTGATGAGCAGAGTCTGATATACCGAGTACCACTGGTAAGCCTCTGCAGATCAGTGCAATGACCAGAGTGGAGGTGCAAAATTTAAAGTTACCATAAAAAGCTGGATGCATACCTTAACTTGAGATACGATTTTATTTGCAGAGATGCGGCTCGGGAATACTTTTTTTATAGAGCCACAGATAAAATCAAGACTGCTTAGTTTTGCCTTCCCCTACAGTACAGTGCATTCTGTATGCTTTGGTTATATGTGTGCAGCAAATAAATTGCGTAACTAGAGCGTGCAAACCAGATCTGACATATGCCACACTGATCTGATTTCACATTGCATAAATGCCGGGCAAGTATAATAAATAAACCAGACCACATTCATTGCTTTTCTAAGTCTCTTAAAATCCATGGAACTTATTCCTGAGTGAGCCAGGAAGAAACAAATAGCAGCCAGGACTTCCCACTAGCCATTTGCAGCCTCCCAAATTGCAAACATATGTACAAGATCTAACCAAGGAGCCTATGAAACTTGGGCTTTGTTGCATAAATAATCTTTGGAAAACTTTTTAAAAAAATCTGCAAGCACCATGCATACTTGCCAAAAATTCATCTGGCAGAATAACAACATGAATTAACATTCAGAAGGTCTTAAAAATACCTGGAAAGATTAAGCATTCAACCTTGGGAACATGACAAGTACTGCCAAAAATCAGGAACATGTAAAATTCTCTGGTCAGAAACCCCAGGATATTAGTACACAGTGTGCACATGTACATCCATGTAGAAATTATATTTGACACTATCATTTGTTAGCAATACACTTCACTACCTCTGTCAGCTTTACTCTCTTACACAAAGTTCTTTGGGGCATGGACTCTCTCTCACCATACACAGGAGAAGCCCTTCCTGAAAACTGGGCCTTGACTGTAGAAAGGTCATCTATCTGATGTTGTGATGTACACTAATTCAATACTAGTAATACAGGATTTACATAGCTGAATTCCTGCTCTTCATTAAGTTATCACTAAATAACATCATTTCTTATCCTAGTACAATGAAATGAGATATAGAAATCTAATCTCATACTCCTAAAATTTATTTGAGTGCTGATATTGTTTTACAATTAAAACTTAACATCACTTAATGCCTTGGCATTATTCATATTATTTTCCAGACTAGCAATCACAGGAAGACTTCCAGTCCACCCAGACAGAGGATTTATAGCAGGCAGTGGAGAACATTGGTTTAAAATGTCTTTTAAAACATTTCAGATCTGGTTGTCCTATACAATGGGCTCTATTTTCTTCGTCTGTTTGCCGATTCTTTCTAGATTAAGAAAACTTGATCTTAGCTTTTAGACACAACAGCACAACATTCCTAGTGCTCTCCCAGAATGGTTTCCTTCCAAATCACTAATACTCCTTCAGACTGTAAGTCAGAATTCCTATGGCAATGCACTGGAAAAAAAGATTCTGAACCTTTTTTCACCTCTCTACATAAGAACAGGTATCTACTTTAATGTAAATTTTCAGTTCAATGTAGTGATAATTGTTGGCAGGTGTTTTTGCTACGAAATATGCTCTTCCATCTTCTTGAGGTGGTTTATCTAATTTGTCTGAAGGGAGTTTATTTCACCTCTCTGGACTTCACAATTCCGTCTTCTTCTTCTGCCCTAATAAATTTTGTTTTTTAACATATTTTTCTATCACTGAGTGGCAGGGAGGCCGAACACTCTTTTCTTAAAC